>NC_031770.1:42097068-42169448 GCF_001522545.3 Parus major | reverse complement strand
TCCCTGAAAGCAGTAATGAAAAGGCAATCAACCTTCCCGCACCTTCCCGCACCTTCCCGCACCTTCCCGCACCTTCCCGCACCTTCCCGCACCTTCCTTCCCATAAAATAAAGCAACAAATGGTATCTGCAGCACTGACAGGACTTGCTGTTTGCTGAGGCTGAGGTACAGCCATTGGCTGTTTACCTAGAGCAGAGAAATAAACAGATTTCAGAGTAAAGGTCAATGAAGCATTTGTCCTCTCCCTAAATTACACAAGAGTGTGCCCTCATGCAGATCAACATAGTTACCCTGGCTTGTGTCTTAGCTCATTCCTTTCATCCAGAAGTGAACATTCCTGCTTTTGACACGTAGGGTAGTGAACAAAGTTCAAGTGGAGCTGCACAGAGGGAGAGCTCCCTAACGTTGTCATGGGAAAAGGGCTGCTGTCCAAAATAATGGTGTCAGCAGCATGTGTACATATTCAAAATGTACATTTTATGAATCCATGGGTTTGTATGGGTATTCAGAGAATGTCAGAAAGCAAACACAGAAAACCCCTCCACAGAGTTCACCCAAATATGTGGCCAGCATACTCCAGGAGGAGGGAGAGAACTGGGAGGGAAGAGATTTACGTGACAGAAGGAGCTTTTTTTTCCCAGTGTGTGGCCATACTAAATATAAAAGTCATGAGTAAGAGGCATGGGAGAATATGAAGAAATCCCTTTGGAGCAGTTAGAGGTCAAACCCTGTTTCTTTGGACATGAATCCAAATGCAGGGTGCACTCAAGTGAACACGTGTGTGGATGTGGTCCACTGGCTCTGCCTCGGCCTGCAAAGTGTGGCTGGATGCAAATGCCAATGTGTCACTCACACCTCTTTGAGAGTCCTCCTGGGCCACCACAGTGCATTGTTCTGTTTCTTCCTCACATCACAGGGAAGTCTTACAGGGAAATCTCTACATTGAACAGGACATGGAAAAAATGATTCTTGTTTTTATTTGACAAGTGCCATTGTGCCCTGAGGCCTGGAGCTCTGCCATGCAAAGCATCACGCCACGTGAAACGAATACCCATTCTGGCTTTTGGCATCACTCTGCCTCTGAGGAAGAGTCACTCCCAGACTCTCATGCTCCCCCTGCTCAAGATGAGAGTCCTCAGGAAGGCTCAGGACTCCAGCACAAGCCCTTCTCTAGGACACATGTTTGTGACCCCCATATTTCGGGTTTGCCTCTTCTCTGTTCAGCATCTATGACTTCCTAGGCCGTCATCAAAAAGGAAAAGTAGCTGCTTCTTGCCTCCCTGACTGTGTGCAGTGAATTTACTCCTGCAGCTGGCTCCATTCTCTGTACCACATCACTAGAAGGTGGGATAATACAAGGACAGTCTATCTTCATATGGTGTAAAGACATTTGGAAAAATAATGTTTTCTAAACCTCCTTCATTCATCTTTAGGAGCACTGAGCTTTGGAAAACCAGATGCTCAGGCATATAATTCAGGTACAAGGCTGGTGCAGTGAATTAAAATCAGTGCAGGAAAGAATCCTGACTCTTATTACAAAATGTGGCTCAAACCCTCAAGCATTTGTGCTCTGATATAACTGAAACTTTGCGGGAGATTCTGGGTCAAAATAGAAGAAAAAGATAATTTATGGCATTCCTAACATGTCCACATCCTCCCCCAGCACATACCTGTCATTTACATTTGTTGTGGACTTTACTCAGACAATTTATTTTTCCTTGCAAGATACTGGGAAGTTTTCTTTTTCTTTGCATGAGAAATAAGAATACACACAACAACAGAAATGTCATATAGGAGTGAATAGAAACAAAAATAAACTTCATTAAAAATGATTCTGTATTAGATTATAACAGCAAGAAGTTATCACAGACCAATAACTTCAGCTAGGGTGAAAAATGATAGAGCAGTTACACGATGCCAGCTGAACAGATGTAGTTGTTCTAAGAACCAAAATCTGCAAGACACACCAGAACTGTTAAAATAACACCTTCTAACAACTAACAGTCTTCTCCACTAAGAAAGCAGATGAGAAATCACTTGCTACTTTTTTTTGGTAAAAGGTCCTGCCACAGAAAAACCCACATTTCAGAGGCATGCTGGTGGCCTCAAGCCAGCAGGATCTGCAGGTGTCAGGTGATGTCAGTGTGGAGGATGCACTCAGGTGCTGTGTTCTTCCAGCAGGTGGGATGCTCGGCATGTGCCGTGGTCAAGAAAATATGACTTCCACCAGAAAACAACTTTGTCAAGTGAGAAGCTTGCCCTTTCTGCCTGTCTGACACACATCCAGACTTGGAAACAGTTATCTGTCAAAAGCCACAGCGCTTCTTCCTCTGCTTTGCTGTAAATGACCCATCCTCTGCCCCAAGCATCTGCTTGGACTATTCAGATCCTTACAGTATCCAAGAGTGCCCAGTATCCCAAAGCTGGCCTTGTCCCCCTGCAATACCCCTTGCAGGCTCATTGAGAGCAAGTTATCACTCAGCCCTCAAAGAGGAAGGCTGTGCTCCTGGAACACATCCCTCATCTAGCAGAGTCCAAAAAAACCTGCTAAAAAAACACAGCTTTTTGTTTCACCAATTAACACTTCCCACTATAGCTGATTCAAGACAATTGCTGAGTTATTTGTGGAAGGTGGTTTTTTTTATTTCTTGAACTGTAGCATCTGTTCCTTTTCCTTTTCCTTTTCCTTTTCCTTTTCCTTTTCCTTTTACTTTTACTTTTACTTTTACTTTTACTTTTACTTTTCCTTTTCCTTTTCCTTTTCCTTTTCCTTTTCCTTGTCTGATTTATGGTCACCATTCATTAGCTGGCCAGCCAAGGAGTGAGGAGACCCTGGAGGAGCAGGTCTCATGCTTTCCCACAGCCTTGCTTCTGAGGAATTAATAACATTGACTAAATACAAACACTCTGTGGATTTCACAGATCCATATGCTGTATATGCTTTCACAAAGGCTAGAAAAATTTTCTCCTAGGAATTTCATAACTTTCTCTTAATTAGTAAAATTGCATAAAAGAAGAAGTAGACTGTAGTTCAAGGCTTTTCTCCACTTGCACATGAAGAAGTTATTTATTAGGTACAACCAAAAAAATATCTTTACATTTCATAAATTTCCATAAACCTTTCAGGAGGCAAGACCCAGCGGATTTGTGAAGGACATTCTGTTTAAAACATTTATATTTAACAAGAGATTGAGGTAGCAGCATTTTTGTTCTTGATAAATGTAACATCATTAGACACTTTTCAGTTCATTAGGATGCTAACGAGGGATTACTAAGTTGATAATAAACTTACGATTTTTCTACTTGAAAATGAAGTGTTGTTAGAAGAGATGTATAATTACATGCATCCACACAGGGAGCTCTGTATGTTTTATACACAGACAAGGCAAGCCTGGCCTTTAAAAACAGCTCCTGGCCATAGCTGAGGCATTGTTGGAACAAAAGCTTGGGAGCATTTTTAGGGGTATTTGAGGAACTTTTCTTTAGGGGTGACAATAATGGTTCCTGATTCCACCCATACTGGCCAGATGTCTGAAACTATTGGAAGCCCGGTGTAAGTTACTTGTTTTCTATGAACCTTATTTTTCGGAAGGATGGATCAAATTAATCACATTATTCAAACAACAGTGAGGAAACCAATGACTGCAAGCACAGGTTTATTGGTCCTGGGAGAGTGAGATAATTAATTGAAGTTGCTATAATCTGACTTGAGCACACCTGCTAAACCCAAGAAGCCAAAGCAATATTTATTTTGACACATTTTTGTGGGAGAATTCTTGGAAAGCTAAGGATGTGTAACATTACCAGTTTATGTAGTTAGAAGTATGAAATGTCCACAAATGATCGAATTTCACTGGGTCGTTAATACATGAGACATACATGAATCCAATTAGGGCTATTAAAAGCAAGCATTATGGATACAGTTTCCAGTGTTAATTAATTGAAATAGTATCAGATGGAGAATGCCCCTCTCAGAAGCTGCCTCAGCCAGCCCAGCCTCTATGAACTATGATTTATAGCCACTTGGCCTGGAGGTGTGGAAATTTTGAAGAGTGAATTACTGCTGCCAACTTATTCTTTAGCAGAGAAGTTAGACTATAATTCTATACAATTTGTTAGGAATGAAATAAAGAAATATTTTTCTTTTAATAATGATGTTGGTTTAGAATGTTGTAAGGAGTTGCAAGTTGAAGCCCAAAGGATTTCTGTGATGATTATTTGAGGCAATCAGTGGGTAGCCTAAGTTTATTTAATTTCATTGACTTGTAGAATAGCTTGGGTTGGGAGGGACTTTTGAATATCATCTAGCCCAACTCCCTTGTTCAATGGTTGCTGTTAAGATCAAAGTCACCAATGGGGGAAAAAAAAAAAGAATCCAGACTTTGGAATGTACATGTTCAGCATGAGCTGGGGCAAGGGAGGGGCTTCCTACATTTTGGCAAATACAAAGAACATGTATTAAGAGCCTACACATTGTGAAATACTTGAAAGAGCCTGAAACAGGAAAAAGACGCTCATTATTGGAAAACCTGAGGGGCAGGTTTTCTTTTAACCCTACAAAAGGTTTGAGGCAAAACCACCAAGACATCCAGTAGGTGCCCTTTGAATAAAATTCTCATTTTAGATTGGTTTTGAGTTATACAATCTGCTTATTTTAAAAGATTTTTAGATAGGAAAACCTGTTGTATACATTTCTGTTTAAGAAGAACCTTTCCTGAAAATCATTCAGCAAAGTTTTATGTGTAAAATACATCAGTTGCAAAAGACAAACTTGTAATGGATTCTGTTTATAATACACCATCTGAATAATGAAAGGGGATTAGAATAATTATTTAGCCAAATATAAATGGACAGGGAAATAAATCATTTACTTAGTTTATAATAGCTAAGATAATATACTAAAGTTTTACAAGAATAAAAGATCGCTTTCTAATTTTATTACCTATTTAAATAATTTAAAATATAATTACACTCATACAGTTTTATTATCTGCCATGTTGTTGCAGCTCATAATTTAAGAATTATTTGCATTTTGGCAACCCTTCTTACTTTATACAAACATGATTATTGCTGTTGGGACAAGAAGACCCTGTCTGTGACATTCTGGAGTTTCTGCCTGTTCATGCATAATCATTCATTTATGGTGATTTTGAAACCAGCATATTTAAGACCAAGGACTAATTAAATGCCTCTTTTAAGTGAACATACAAGCATTGCTCTCCAGCTTGAATTTTACATGAATGTACTGGGTTTAGAGGCACAATTAAAAGACAAAATGTGCAAGATAAAAGAAAACCAATATTAAGAAAATTTAATTAGAAAAGTTCCGGTCAACAGTATGTGATATCACCTTGACTGATGTTAATTTGAAAGGGACAATGTAAAATCAAGAAAGAGGGCCTAAACAGCATGTTTAGGAGCAGGGGTCTTTTAAACCCTCCTAACAATGACACTTCTGAACTGCTCAGCACTGCCTGGCTGTGTTGGAGTAGCCCAGGCAAACAACCATTTTGTTGATAGCAATAAAGAATATAAAGAACTCTCTATTTATGTTTTAATGAATCCTTGAGGTTTCTTTAATAATTTTTCAATGATGAATCAGAAATTAAGCTGGCAAAGGTAAAAGGTGTTAATTGGCTGGATTTTTAATCTGACTATGATCCAGTGCAATTTTTGCTAAGGTCTCCAACAGAGAAAGCTTCAGTATCCTGGCTCTGGACTTCTGCTTGATCTGGAATTTTTAAAGTATTTACAAATTGTTTATTCAGATGCAGGACCTCTTCCTATCACTATGGACCATGAGCATCACTTGAGTTATCCTATTAGATCCCAACTGGAAGTCCAGACTAAGAAGTGAAATCGTATTAGAAGCCTTTCAATATAATTTTAGCACTGACAGGCTATAGGCAAATCTCCCAAAATCTCCTTTTACAATATCACATGGAGTGACATTTTAACTACTATTAATGAAAATATTCTGAGCCCTTCTCTGCAAAGGAAAGGTGCTCAATCATGTACAAGATGTATGAAGAACACAATATAAAGCATCCCTGCTGTGGAGTTTTCCCCCATAAGAAACAAGAGCAGGCTGGTACTATGTACCCTTATCCCATCATGCAGACTATCTTCTTACATGTATGCAGCAGAAACCATCTAGGAGATCATCCAAAGCAACTTTGCATTGGTCTCCAAAGGAGGAATTGATATCAGTCTTCTGTCTTAATCAGTGTGAATCTCCTTGATGTATGAGGTGCTTAAACACTGCTGTAAAAGACACACTACAAAATATAGTCAGGTATGCTGGATCAATTGTAGCTTTTGCACAACTAACCCTTGTTACTGCTTCAGGAAATAAATCCACTGGATTTATACATTTATAGGTTTTCCATTAAGTCCTACACCGTTTACATTAGCTTTATATTTAAGGACCTTATGCAGACCTAAATCTGATTTCTGGAAGTGAGAGAGGGATTGTAAATCTCAGCAGCAGTAAAATTTAATCCTGAGCCAAAATATTATGCAAAGTCGGTGATATGTAGAGCATGGGCATCACCCCATCAGTAAAGTGACGTAAGAAAATTATCCTCTTTGGTCTCCCAGAAGCAGCTGACCTACCTTGCTTCTGTTACACTGGATTGTTTTAATTGACTCTCCATCTAGACACTGTTGAAATCAACACACAGAGCTTTCATGGCTTAATAGACAGATACGTAATTTATAGCTTGGTATTTTCAGGTGTGACTAAAATTTTTTTCCATTCCATGTCTTTTTCTCTTCATTTTCCAGCACAGAAAATCTCTTCTGTTGTTTTGCTTACGGACAAGAATATCTATATTCTCGGGCAACAATTCATCCACACAGCAATCAAAGAGTTCCATTTATGCTTCGAACTCAGCATGATTTTCTCTATTTGTTTTTAAAAGTCATTGTTTTCCTATTGCTATGGACTGACAATGGCATGACCTTCCTTGGAAAGGCCCAAGACCTTTACTGGCAAAAGCTACCTGTCCCTTAAAAGGAGAAGGCATGTGAGAGTTTTCAAGTTGCCTACTGCAAGGCAATCCATGTATCTGGCAAACGGCCCATCAGTCCTCACTGCAGGGGAAGTCAGGGATAGTGAAAAGACATTGTTCAGATAGGTATGGGATAGCTGTTTAAGGAGTCACTTGCCTGGTTACAGAGGTCAGGTACCAAACACCATGTCTGGCACAGCAGCAGCACCTGGGAAGAGGATCCAACGATTCTGGGCTCACTGCCATCCTGACAGATGGGCACATGTGCAAGTATCCAAGTAGATGCAGGCAGGTATCTGTTTTGGGATGCCTTAACGGGAATCTGCTCTGAATTTCTTTGGCCATGACTGAACAAAAGCACCATCCATGATCCCACATGGTGTACAGCTGAAAAAAAGCTACAAGCTTTCTGGACTCTGAGTCTTTCACCTATACCTGCTTTCAGGATAATTATTTTTCCAGTGTGATCCAAAGGGACCTTAATACAAAAGAATCAGGCTTAAAAACATGATTTTAAGCAGAAGGAGGGACTGCAGAATATACCTGCCCTATATGGCTGAGAAAGGTGCTTGCTCTTGGAGTGGTTTAGTCCCAGCTGACCACCGAGTGCCACACAGCCACTCACTCGCTCCACAGACAGTGAGACTGGGAGAGAACAGGAAGGTTAAAAGCTGGAAAACTCATGGGTTGAGATAAAGACTAATAGGGAAATCAAAAAGCACAAAAGCACACAAGTAAAACAAAACAAGGAATTCATTCCCTGCTTCTCATGGGCAGGCAGGTGTTCAGCCATCTCCAATAGAGCAGGGCCTCATCACACATAATGGTTATGTGGGAAAGCAAATGCCATCAACCCAAACATCCCCCCACCTTCCCCTTCTTCCCCCCACTTTATATACTGAGCAGGATGTCATATGGTCTGGAATACCCCTTTGGTCATTGGAGATCACTTGCCCTGGATGTGTCTCCTCCCAGCCTCTCAGGCACCCCTCCAACTTCCTCACCAGAGTCGCAGGAGGAAAAGTAGAAAACTTGGCTCTGTGCAAGCCCTGCTCAGCAATAACAAAAACATCTCGATATTATCAACCCTGTGCTCTGCACAAATCCAAAACACAGCCCCATGCCAGCCACTGTGAAGAAAATGAACTCTACTAGCAAAAACTAGTACAGCCCTTCTGGGACAGTTGTAATAGCAAGAGTCATTTGTGAAGAGCTGCTGCCTCTTATGTACCCATTTGTAGGCATTGCTGTAGATAAAATGCACTTGAAAGACTACAGGGAACAAAAACATGGAGCTGACTTTGAAAGAGAAACACATTGAGGATCAAGTCTCAAGACAGACATACAAATTCTGTAACATCTGCTGAAAAACATATCTGTCTCATTTGTCTTCAACCTCTCCTCAAACTGATGATAATGGATCTGTGTGGGTTTTGTGTGACAGCAACAACCTGGAAGCTACATAAGATTATGAAACACATTTTATATAATCCATCAATAGCAATATTCAGCTACTAGCACTGAAGGCTGGAGAAAATCCATGCCCATTCATTTCAATCAACATGTCAGAATTCCTTTTTCAAAAAAAGAAGAAATCAAGGAAGTTTCTTCATAAGCCACAAGTATTCTCAAATGTTTATTAAAAAAAAAATACTATAGGAAAGAATAGCTACAAGGCAAAAGTAACTACAAGGTTGTCTACAAGTGAAAGTGAACCAGGCATAAACACCATCATTAAAAATGACATGAATTACTGGAGACACAATTGCATCTTCGGAACTGAGACTCACTTCCTACACAGATACCATTATTTTTAGGCACAAATTCTTCCTTGAAACACTCATGAACATGTCTGGTGGTCCTTTTTGTAGCACAAGGGAGTTTGCACACCTCATGCACATGGAGTAGCTCAATTATCTCTGTCCTATCAAATGCAAGGTGAATACATTTATTTTATGCAAAATTCGTTGTGTACAAAAAATCCACTTTAGACCTCAGGTATTATGAATTTTATGTGTACCTAAAAAAGAAATAACCCAAAGTCCTATCCAATAAAATGTATCAGTTACTAAGAGATTTTCTTTTGGGGAATGCTTTATAAGCATATAATAGCAACCTGGAAAATTCTGATCTTGCAGCTTTTAGAACACAACTATTCTGTGGCTTTGGAGAAATTTATCACATATTTAGCAATGAAACCTTTAACACTGCACTGCAGACTAGTCTTCTCAAACCATCTTGGCACAGATCACATCTCCAGGCTCAGGAAAAACCACAGCATGGTTTTAGGTGTAGGGACATCCCCTCACACAACTGTCTTCTCCCAGCCCTCTTCCAGCTGCTGAGTTCTCCTTACATCCATGACAGATGTGCAGTGTGACATTCTTTGGCCTCTCTACATGGAAGCTGGCCTGTCCCAGGATGCATGGCTGCTTTAGTGGCTGCATATCACTACCTTGACGAGGGAGAGCAGTATCAGGAATGCATTACATGCAGTTGCAACTTGTTTTAACAACACTGAGGCTGAAAAGCGCAGACACTTGTGACCAGAAAACTCTTGTTGGTCAGACAGCTCTCTCCACTTAGCACTCTCCACAGCTCAGCACTGCCAGCCTGTGTCCCACCAAGTCTCCCTCTAATCACATTTGTTCACAAAACAAAACAAACGTATTCCAAGAGTTTCACAGTCTGTTTAGACTGTTCAATGAAAACAGCTTTCAGAGGCAAGGATGCCACTACAGGCTGCATGTATCATGGAATGTTCCATGATACAGAGTTCAGAGAGGAAGATAAGCATATTGAAATTTGGCTTTGCTCACCAAACATGAACAAAAGGTTGCCCACTTTAATTCCATTGTAACTATGAACTGCCAGTATCAAGCCAAAAAGCTGCAAAATAATGTAACATCAGCTGAATGAACACCCTTCCTGGTTGCTTGCAAAACCAGGTGCAAGCAGAAGCTGCTGAGAGCATGCTAGCAGCAATGGGCCACTAGGGAGGCAAAAAGACAGGTGACAGAAAAAGGCTCAGGAAATTCCATGGGTTTTCCCCACCATCACTGGGCTTTCTCCATTTGCACAAGCAGGGCCTGGAGAAAGGAAGATGAAAACAAACCCCCTGGGGTAGTGTTTGGTAGTTCCTACTTTTAGGTGGCTGTGTTAGTTTTTCAAAGCTTGCATTGGGCTCTCACTTAAAAAAGAGTCAGTGGAGAGAAGATGATCCACTCTGTCCTCAGACAGACAGTGGTGATCCATGGGCTCAAGACCTCTCCAGAGTTGCCTCCCATTCTGCACTAATACAGAGAGTTCCCAGAAAGCCTTCACTGCCTCCTGGTGCTGCATTCCCATGAAACCAGAGTCAGAATTGAATCCAGTCTGCTATATTGCACCTTCAAGGATGTTCACTTGAGAAACAGGACCCAAATGAGAGACATTTTCCTTATATATGAGTTCTTCTGAACAGGGAGAACCGATTTGAGTGTGAAAGGGAGACCATGAACATGACCTCACTTATCTCTGAGAAACCAGTTAACAAATCTTCTAGTTCAAGTGTATGGCACTAAAAATATAAAAACCCTCAGCCATTTCCTATTGCTAAAAGTGAACATAATGCAGCCAATTGCATCCCACTATCATCATTTCACCAATAGAGAAGTTAACTGGTGACACCATGAGGCTAACTTCATAAAACATCGGTGTCAAACCAATCTGTCTGTATTCTAGATGCTGGCAATTACTTATGTAGGCTAATTACATGTCTCAAATTTCTGTTGTCTTCATTTTCTTGTGCATCTCTTGACATGCTGAAATAAGTATTTAGGTCCCTTAACTCTATTTATGTGGTTCCTGAAAATCTAAATCACTAACTGTTTTAAAAGCTGTGGCCTATAGTCTGATTTGCTTTTACTTTTTTACTATTCTGTGCATTTCTTTCCTAATATAGCATATCTATATAGCTTTATGTTAGTAAAACATACTACATACATACCACATAAAACATGCAACACCTAGAGCAGGGTTCTGCACAAAGAAAAATACATAGTATTCATTTCAACATCAAGGCAAATTTGTATCTGTCTGTGCTATAGCATAGAGCTATCCTAAAATGAGCTTATGCCATGTTGTGGTAATTTTTTACAATATCAGGCTGCACAGTGTGGCTCCTACTACCTACACCTGCTGGTGAAGAGAACATGATGAAAGAATAAAGCAGATGTTTAGCACACAGCATGGCATTCTATAGCTGTCACCAGTTTCCAGTAGCATTGCTTGTGGTCTTCATATTTATTCTTGGAAAAGTTCACCATGGGGCAAGATAAAGTTCAATTACAGCACCAATGTACCTTTGCAGTGTCCTTCATCAGCTCTCATCACTCTGGCCTAGCAGTGGAGGGATGAGCCCATGATTTTAGAAGCATCCAACCGATAAATTTCCGTACGTAACTACAATTCCATATCGTATTTCTCTGGCTGTGATATTTCAAGTGGTGCAACATGGAGTTATAAGTCTTTAAAGACTGCCCTGGTAATCCCAGCAGGGTGAGTCTGTGGTATTGGACTGGTTTAATCATTCCCTTGCTGTGCATCAGGATGGCCACGAGCAGGTGACAGCCTTGGTACAATGGCAGGTAACCCTCTCCCTGGTGAGGTGCCAGCATAAACATTCATCCCCTCAGCACTGCTGTGGCAAGTGGGACTGAACCAGTTTACACCTCTCAGGTGCTTGGTCTATTGAGGACCCTCAGATTCTCCTTTGATCCCTGAGGATCAGGAATTCAGACTACCTGCACACTATGTAAAGTGGGTCGAGGCCCTTCTAAAAAGCAAGGTCCTAATCTAACGAGAAAGACTGCTACATTTCTTGTTATTTAAAATACATGAATATCACTTTCATGCTTGAAGCAAATGCTGATTTCAGCACTAATAGTTCTTAGGTGTGAGCTGCACGTGCTCACATTGGCAGACGTGTTCACAGATTGAGGGCAGCTCCTGGGGAAGCTGAAGATGGCACTGATCAGATGATCCCAGTTGTTTTCAGATGAAGTCTGCGTATAAGGAGGTCGCGGCAATCTCAGAGGTTCCTCAGGGTATCAACCACTTGTCTTCAGATTCCAGCTGGGTTGCTGGAATCACATTCATTGCTGCTTCAGTCAAGCTGAAGCCAGCGGCTGCCACATACACTGGGCTGCTTTCCATATCCAGCACACAAGGAACGGGGAAGAGCAGCAGAATACATCATTTTAGCTGAGCATGCCAGGTGGGACCTCATGTCACACAGCCACCACAAGGAACAGAGACAAGTAGCGCCACTGCTGTAGTGCCTTCCACACACACAGCCTTGTAGTGCCACCTTCAGAGCAGAGCGAGGCATCCCTAGCGCTCCCTCCAGGAAAAGCCCCATCCCACCCGCAGCTGTGCTCCAGTCCCAGACAGCAGCCCACGGTGACGGTGAATCAAAAACAAGCTTCAGTTACAAACTCTGTTCCCTTTACAATAAAAAGGAAAGGCAAAAGAAAACAAAAGGATCTGGCTTGCAGTGCAAGGGGCCATGTCCAAATCTGAAAAGTTCTGAGTCATGTTATTTTATCTCGGCAGAGATTTCACAGAATAACCCACCCTGAGTCTGATTCCTCTTCCATTCCTATTACTAGTCAGTAAAAACTAGTAAAAAATTAGGTTAGCACTTTTAGAGAAACCTTTAACATGCCCTCCTGAGCACCAATTTTACAACCACAACCACTTAGAGGCACAATAACTGTGGTGAAAGTAATTTGAGGAAGTACGTGATGTGCAGATCCAATTTAACATAATACATCTCTTTTTACATATGCAAAAAGTTTCTAGCAAATGTAATCAACAGAAATCATAAATCAAGTGAATTAAACACTAGGTTTCAGGGGTTTTTTTTATCTTTGTATTTAAGATAGACACTGACAAGCCCAATTCTAGCTACTTATTGTTTATTACTCAAATGATTTTATTAACATACAGGCCTGACATTCTCAAATTACTGAGGTATGAGCATATATTTTCTAGTCTAGTGCAGTCGCTGTTATTTCTGAATTTTACTATTTGTTCTAATTTATTCTTCAAGGCAAAATTTCTAAATCACTAAATACTATTAATCCCTAATGTTCTTCTGTCTTTGCTTTAATATTCTTCCAACCTCTGCCCTCCTCTTCAATGTTAAACTAATAGCTTTTATGGACACCTTTACAGTTTTAATGTACTTTATTGGTAGGTGCATGTAAACTTATCAGGAGTGACTGGAAGCAAAGGAATGTGGTATTAACACCATGACACATTTATCAAATATAAACTCCATAAAACAAAGTCACCTTGTAAGATACACAGAATAAAAAAATAAAAAAAAATACTGATTTACCCCTTAATCTAAAGTTTATACAGTGCAAGCAGTCTAAATCTCCTTGTTCTTGCATATAACTTTGATATAACATAACATATTTTTAGTAATCTAGTAAAATCTGTTTACTACAGTATCTTAGGGGGATTTTTTTTTTTTTTTTTTGTTAAGACATTCAGTTTGGTATTTGAGTTTTATGGGGTTTTTTTTTATTAATTTGGTTTGTTTTCTGGGGATGGGGATGTTGAGCAAAAATAACCAACATCTATCAGGTATTTGGTGATGTTAGACCAAACTTGTTTAAAGCCCAAACTGAGCCTCAGAATGCACCACTTTGGGGGACAGCTTTCAGACACAAAGCTCACATCTCTGACATATTGGTCTCTGCAGTTCATGTGAGGGCTCTTCAGCTTTCCACAGCATTTTGGACATCAGATGCCTCAGAGAAACATTCACATGTGACATTTCAGGCCTCAGTGTCCCCTGTGCATCAGGGCTGTTCTAACTCTGGGGACCTGTTTATACAACCTCCAATTACTGTTAATAGTATGAACTCATTAAGGAGTTGGTTCTTTGAAAACTGTGGCAAGTTTCTTTGTCTGTATGTACCCACAACAAGAAGAATAATCAGCAGATTCTCTGAGGGGTTCTTGGTGCCGGCTCAGCACATGTTGTTGCACTGATTAGAGATGGGAACTTCAAAGCTGACCTCTGACCAGCTAAGGACTTGGCAGGGAGGTGGCTGGGACAGGCAGAGACAGTTTTTCCTACAGCTTGGGAGATGAAGGAGAAGGGGAAAGGATGGGAAACTGTGAGCAACGAGGCTTAAAAAAAAAAAAAAAACATACAGAAATAACAGAAGAGGAAATAAGAGGAAATTTTTTAAGGATTAGAAGAAAGGAGAACATGGAGGACACACAGGAAGGGCATAGATGAAAAAGCTGTTGTGCTGGGAGCTGTAGTGCCCTTGGCTGTCAGACTAACCAGGGCTGGCAGGGAAGTTAAGACATCCAGTAAAGAATAGTACAGGCCAGGCACTGTTGCTATCGAGCCCATGAAGACTTGAACCAAACTTTGCATCTTTTTTTTTTTTTGTGGTTAGCCTAGCTATAGCTGCACAGTTAGGATTAAGCAGTTGCACTGTGAACACTGTATGCTCTGCTAATCCTTTGTTACAAGGAAAGGGAAGACAATCCCAGGATGAATGGGCTGTCTAGATGACAGGAGTCACGCCAGGAGTGAAGTCAGGAGTACCTGGGGGAAAGGTCATTCCGGCAGTGGGAGATCGCGACCACCGACTCATTGACCGCCTACTCAAAACGGAACCCAGCCTCGGAAGGAGAGCAGAACTGAGCCTGCGGAATAATTGCCATGAGAAAGGAGAGGAACGACGAGAAAACAGGGGTTTGAGTACAAACTGAAAGTTATGTAATTTGTAACCAAGGAACGCTGGCGCCTTTGTTTGTTAAAATGTATAAACAGCGTACCGTTCTGGTGACCGGGGAGCCTTCCGTGGCCACCGCCCGGCTCCCTGCTTGCCGCGACCCGGAATAAAACGCGGAGAGCCGCGGGAATAGCGCTTGGCTGTGTGAACTGGCGTGCGCACGGGTAACGAGCCCGCGCTGGGGCCGTGCTCGGGGAGCGTATTGCAGCCGGATTCCAGCCGGATTGCACACGTATTCCAGCCGGATTGCACACGTATTCTAGCCGGAGTCCAGCCGGACTACACACGTATTCCAGCCGGATTCCAGCCGGATTGCCGACGCTGCCTTCCCCGGGAGGGAAGCGGGGCGGGAGCCTCCCGGGCACGTGCGCCTTGTTTTGGGGGCGGGGCCCCGGCCGCGAGCCGCCGCGCCTGCGCGGGGAGGCGGGGCGCGCCTGCGCGGCGGCGGGGCGGGACGGGGCGGGGCTGAGCCGGGCCCGGGCGGCGGGGCCTGTTCGGTTCCCTCCGCTGTCGGCGCCGACCCTGGGCGGGGCAGGCAGCGAGCAGCGGCGGCGGGGGTCATCCCACCCGGGATGTCGCAGAGTGCCATGTCCGAGACCTACGGTAGGATCCGAGGGCGGGGTGAGGGGATCTCCCTCTCCCTCCTCCCCTCCGGGGGAGCGGGCCCGCGGCCGGGCAGTGCCCCCTGAGGAGCGGGGAAGGAGCCGGTGTGACGTGAGGGCTCTCCGGGCTCGGGCGGGTCCCTCCGCCCGGAGCCCCCAGCGCCTGCCCCGCCCGTGGCTGCCCGGCCGGCCCGGCAGGAGCGCTCCGAGTTATCCTTCAGGGTGAGCAGGGACCGGCTTGGGCGCTGCTTGTTGTGGTCCGGGGAGTCCAGAAGGAAACTTGCAGTGCATGTCCGCTGGGAGAAGCTGCCCCTTCCCTCACTTGGAGATGGCGGGTGCTTCTGCGAGGCAAGTTGAGGTTTCGGTCCTGGTGTCTTAGACGTGCAGATGTCAGAGTTGACTGCGTTGTGGGGAAATAGATCAGTGGGTATGTTCGTATGTCCCTGTGGTGGCCTGGGTGTGTGATTATTGCTGGTAGGAAAACATCCGATGGAGTAAGTCGGAGTGCAGGCACTGACAGGGTGTGTCCAGTGCGTCGCTGGGAAGCATCAAGGAGATGTGAGGAGTCAAAGAGGCAAGCAGAGCTGGTATTGCTGGCTAGGTGGAGGTGATGAGAAGCAACTGAATAACATTAACTTCTTTTCTTTATAATTTTATTTGAAACTCTGCTTTGAATAGACTTTTACCCTTTCCATACCGTACAGTTCTGTAGTATTTTCCAGTATAAAGATACTGTTGTACATATAAACATATTCTAAAGCCGTGTAATGGGTTCATATTCATAGTCCATGAGAGTAGGATCAGAATTGAATATGGAATAATTGAAAAATGAAAGAAAAATTGGACACAACAACTCTGGAAACTGTTTGGAGGCTGGGATGTCCATCAGGAGCAGGCCAAATGACCTGATTGTTTCTACTGTGTAAGTCATTTTCAATACTGTAGTCATCACTGCTTGATATTCTGTCCTGCTGGTCAGTGCTTCCATGTACAGTAAATGCACAGAACTGAGGGGCAAAACAAGGCAAGAGTGTGGGGCAGCCCTTGAAACACTATCATTAGGATACTCTAACCCTACTTCTTTTGACCATCTGTTCTAGAAGCATGTAAAACTTACATGCATAAACCAGGGAGGTGTGCTTTGTCCATCTAGATTTGAGTTTAAACAAGTTCTTTATGCTCTGTACCCCTGTGATCTTGAACTGGGATTACTTTGGCTATACTTATGGTGGTCTCTGTGCAAAAGAGTTGGTAGAAAACCAGAGATGACAGCATTTCAGTGGAGCTCTCCTTTGAAGCTGTAATACTAGGTAAGCCAAATACATTATTAGTATCTTAAACCAATTTTTTGCATTGTTCCAGTAATGCAGAATAGGGATAGTAAGCCCAATGGAGCTCTTGATACCTTCTGATTATTTTGGTATCCTAGAAAACAAGCCCTTGGAATGGAACCTTTGTAGTTGTGGGTTGTTCCTGCTATTTGTTTAATTCATGCATGATATATTACTTTTTGGAATTTCCATGTTTGTCCTATGTACACACAGGCTACAAAAAACTCAGAGCTAGAACACTTGAGTGTGTCAAGTTCTGGAGAACACAGAAGAATAAAAGCTAAGTTATACCATAAAATTTAACTAATGGCTCTACAATCTCTGACCATAATTGTAGTCAGTAACTAATTTTGCAGTGTCCTGTCCACATATGTAGCAGCACCATTGACAGATCAAAGTTAACACTACCATGTGATTAAATTATGGATCTTCTGTGCTTGATGAACTTTCTGGATTTAATGTGCTCACTGTCCTAACAAAGAGTGGTTTGTTGCTGACCAGCTGTTACAATGACCGTGGAGGATGGGAGAAGTATTAGGTCAGTTTTTCCCTGGGTGACTGAGACTAGGGGTTACTGTATCCCCCTCCTGGAATCCCTATAGCTTGTAAATGCTTAGTCATGAATTAGATTTTTCTTGTCACTTGAATTATGACCCATTGTAATTGTGTAACCTCAAGCTTTTTATCCCATATAGTTATGCTCAGGAAACTGGTTAGTGCTTGGGTTGGTGCTTTTCTTCCCAATGTCATTTTGCTGTCTGATTTTGATATGGCTTTAATTTTGCTGTGAGGTTTCAATTTCTCTTTCTGTTGAAAGGGGGGTTCTTTTTTTTCTTTTTTTTTCTCAATCCATAGGGAATAAAGAGCCTTTCCTCTGGCCACCACTGTTAATTTCATGCCTTCTGGGTTTGTTTTTTTTTCTTCCCTTAGTATCTTTCTCCATGTCAAATCTGTTTTCTTTGAAGGTTTTCTGGTCACTCACTTTTCACAACTTGTTCTGTCCATTATTGAGATTCTTGTCTCTTCCCTCTTTTCAAACAAAGTTCTGCAGCTTCTCAGTCTTCACATTAAATTTTGCTTACAATTCATATTTTCACTCCTGCAATGAAATTACATCAGTTGTGTATCTTTTGTTCTTAGCTTTCTTATCTGTTCAATTATTTATGTGTTCAATTCAATATCTATTCAATTCTTATGTGTTCAATTTATTTCCCGTACCAAGTGCCAAAACCAAACCAAACATGAGTACAAGGTAACTCCATGAATTTTGAGACTGGGTTTAGAAAGGACATTTTCCTGCTGCTTTTGGGGAAAAAAGGGTCATTCTTTTAGAAGTTTGACATTTAATACTGGAAACAGATCTGTTACTCGTAGGAAAACTCTTTTAACTCAAAGTTTTCTGAGATGTAATGGCCTTTCTGTAGATAATTGCCACATTACATGCATGTTTTAGCTTGCTTCCCAGTGCAAAATATACATGTTTTTGTGGTAAATACAGCCTGGCAGAAAGTTGCTTATACTTAATAAATAAAAGCAAAGCAACCTTTGGATTTTAAATGGCAGAAGCATGGAAGTTGTATGAGTGTTGAATAAATGCAATGTGTAAGATTCAGGTCAAATCTCTTCACTCCTTAGTTCCTTGTGTTTTTCCACCAGCATCTACAAATCCCAGTCTGCTCACATAAATTTACCAATTTCTGTCATTGGCGGAGAATGCCAATGACAGAAATGGGAATGACAGTCTTTCCATCCATTTGAAAATTATTTTTTTTTTTGTCTGGACAATTTGATTGGTCCTTTTCTCACCATCCCATCCCCTGCCATTTACCTGATGGTATTTGCATTTATCACCCTGATCTTCAGTTTGTTTCAAATCTGATTTTATTCCTTAGAGAGCATAGGTCTTTTGCTTGTAAGGAAGCAGAATTTCCCTCTCTCTTTGAAGCACTCTTTTTGGAGTTTGGAATAGAGCCAGGTTGATCTGTTCTACCTGTTTATCTTGTTAACTTTCTGCTAAAGAAAGGGGTGAACAGTGGGAATAGCTCCTCCTTTCATTTAGAGGCAGCATGTGCCAGTAGGAATGCTTCAGAGCACTCTTTCCTCCTGCCCTATGCCATGAATGAGGGAGTTTCCAAAGGGTCAGATGCTGCTCTCTAGCAAGGAGTTGGGAGGATTTCAAACTGAGATTGGGGATATAATTTGGTCTCCCCCCTACCCTACTGTATTAGCATTGTAAAGAAAACCATTTAGTTCTCATTACATTTTAAAGACTAAGCTACAGCATCTCAGAAGCTGTTTGACTATTTCTTTTGCTGGAGCAGACTTCAGTCAAAGGAGGAGGTTGGATGTCTGGGGGTGGTTGCCACATCAACCATCTGTTTTTGCTGGTGCTTGAGTCAAAGCCCACAATTGTCTCTCTTCTCCTTTCCCCTCAGCTCACACTGCACCACCACCCCCAAAAGGAAAAAAACAAACACAAAAGACATTATGTAATTTATATAGTTTAACAGCTTGTGCTGTTGGTGCATTTTTAGGGCAAAGCCACAATTTTATTCCTTTTCTCCTGTGCTAGAAAGTAAGTTTTATTTCCTCTACCCCCTGCCCAATTTGGGATCAGGTGATGCATGTAGCTCTCAGAGGGGAGTATGCTGATTTTTTATAATGCCTTATTTCCTTTAACAGCCATGCTGTGCTGTGTTTCATCTCCTTATGATTTCTGTAGTGCTTATTTTGTAACCTTTTTTCCCTTTAGCACAGAGTTCAGTCTTGATCCTAAATCCCTTCTGTATAAAGATGATCTTATTTAAAGGCAAAGTGCTTTACCTTTTCTAGACCTTTTCAGTAGCCAGCATGGCAGCAAGCATTTGTAACATCTGAATGATGTTGCTTTTCAGCTTTTCTATGGAGGAGGAACAACAGAATTCAAAATAAAAGTTTCTCTAGGGTGACAGCGTTGGCAGCTGAATGGAATGCTGGAGCTCTGAGCTGCTTTGTCAATCGAGGGAAAAAAAAAAAGGAGATTTAAAAAAAGCTATGAAATGAAGTGAACTAACTCCTCTGGGAACGGGACACCAAAAATAAAAACTAGAGCCATTAAGCAGTAGTGCAAACACTAGAATGTGAGTTGCATTTGCTGTAGTTGCAAAAGATGAATGTACAAAGCTTGAGTCCACAGTGATGGTCTAAAAGAAGCTGACTGCCCAATCTCATTTGATTTCTGTGCTTCCAAACTGTGCTAAATTTTACACACATCTGTACGGCTTAAAGAGAAAACATTTAATGTCCTAAACCATGTGCTAAAATAAGTAATAAAAATGTAGCTGATGTGGTACCAGTTGTCATACAGAATGATGTTATAAGAAAGAAGTTGCAGAATAACAAGATGAAAAATGTGCTCCCTGTTCTTACCTGGTATTACCTTATTTGTTAATGTGCTAGGCTGTGAACTTAATAGTTTGTTAAATCTTGGTATTTTTAATGTTTAGTATTGGCAAAGCCTTTTTCTTATCCTTCCTTGCAGTTGATTAAATGTGCGTAGTATTCTATATATTCCTAAACCATGTTATCCAGTGCTCATAAATAAACTGATAACATAAGTCTAAGAACTTTTTGGTAGTTCAAATAATTGACATAAAATTGGAGTTTTAAATCATAGAAGCATGGTTATATTAATGAATGTAACAGTGTCTTTGAGTCTGCATGCGTTTGGAAACATTGCTACCTTTGGTGCAGAAAGGTTTTAATTTTTTTGTTAGAAGACTGACATTTTCATTTTATGAAGTGGACTACAACATTTCTCTTAGTTTGGTGGAATAAAACACATTTCTCTTACTTTCACACTGTGGAAAAAGTGAATTGTAGCTAGTTTCAAGTCTAATCTTAAAAAGCGTGTTTGCTATTTTGTCAGATGAAAATTTGTTTTTTATCTCCTAAGTAAGCAGGCATTGAACTGGCATTTTTGTGATTTATTTGTAGGAGAGATTCCCTTTTAAATTTGTCTGGCACAATAGAATCTCAACAGGAATTAGGAGTCTATTATGAAGCGCTGCTAGAATATATTATCAATTTAAAGACATGAATATACGATCCCCATATAGCACTGTTGCTTTCAGAGCAAATATAAAGCACCTCAACTTAAAACACCTCAGGGAAAAGGTGCTCTTCCAGATCAGTCCCTGGCAGTGACATGGTTGTCCCAAGGCCTGACTGGCCTGCAGCCTGTCTGTGCAGAAGGGAGCAGGGTGTTAAGTTTGCTGCTCACTGTGGGTTTATGGGTGGCACAAATGCCGCATTTAACAATCGGTGCTTGCAGTTGCACTGCACATCAGTGGGGGAATAGAGTTTTGGTTTTAGTCTTTCCCTGGTTTAGGTTTGCAGTAGCTGTTGTACTACTGTCAATAACATGAGTTTTCCGTGGGAAAAAAAAAAAAAAGGAAGGCAAACTTGAATTTTATAATTGTTCTAAATGAGAAAATCTGACAAATGGCATTCACCACATACAAAGTAGAACCAGTTTTAATTGGATTTCAGATTTATGTTTGGAAAAATGATAGAATCAGAAACAGATTATTTTGTGTCTGTGTCTCAAAATATCATGCATTTTGAGGTACTCTGAAAGTGATAAAACCAGTAAGATTATAGACACACACACACAGTCATTTAGGTATACAAAATGGTGTAAAAGGCATCTAAACAGTGATATTTGATCCAGAAGAATTGAAGCTTGGCTTTCTTTGAGATGAATTTTTTCTTAACCTAACACTTTAGGCTATTTATGATATCTACATTCCATAACAGTGAAGACTTGATAGAGTGTTCTCAGCTTCAGTGTGTTTTGCAGTTGAGATATGAGGGGCCCTTCTTTAGAGGAGTTAACACAAAATTTTCACAACCTGAAGGAAAATCCTTTTTGTAACTTTTTTTTATTTTAAATCCAGAAAGCATGAGCAGCTGGGTGGGGGCGTGACAAATGAGAGGATTTTGGAACAGAAAGTTTTGAGCATGTAAATGGTCATATTTGTGAGCAAGAAACAGCCGTCTTCTGAGAAGTGTAGAATTCAGAATCCATTCTGAGCTTGTTGTAGCATTTGAAACAAGAAGGGCAAAATGTAAAAAAAGTAAAAATCATTAGTAAAACATTACCTCATTTTAAATATGAATAAAATACAGAAGACAGGTGAAGACAAAGAGCAGTAGACATTTCCAGGACTCAGAGCCCTGTCTTTTTAACAGTGGGAGTCTTCTTAACATTTGAGAAACTTGCTTGTTCCTTTTGCCATTGCTAGGGAGTGTTTATGATGTACCATAACAAGCAACTCCTTCATGAAATGGAATGAGCACGTAGATTTATGTGCATCTTAAATTTGATTTTTGAAACTAAGTACTCAAATGAGGTCCTGGTAGAGGATTTTATTAGTTCTTTGACTTACTTTGCATCATTTATTTTTGTTTTTATTCTGCCATTCCCTAGGCCAATACCCGTGTAGCCCACTTGACAGCTTTGAACACTTAAGAAAATTAATGTTTTTATTTTTATTGATGTTTCAAACTTAATAATTTTCCTTGCATGCTTACCAGATGGCTTCTGGAGACCTGCTCTGTTTCTTAGAGAAATGGTGCAATAAAGAGTAAAAAAATCTGCTGCTGGTAGAATAATAAATAGGGAATCTTGCATGAGCTATAGAGGTTCCCTTATAGAGGTGGCAGCATATTAGGGGAAGCAGTTGTAAGCTTTCTAATCAGTTTATAATTTTTGAGAGCAGTAAGACAGGGAAGCTTTCTTCAGTCTTTAGCAAAACTGAAAGCAGATTTGTGGTGGTAACATTAAAGCCTTTTATGTAACTGTTAAAACAATAGAAATGGACCATAAATCTTGAAAATGTGTATTACCAATGAACATTGATATAAATGGCTCATAAATAGGTAACAGAAATACATGTATATTAATTTAACATGTGGAGGAAATGTCAAACCAGGCATCCCAGAATTAAAATTATTTCTCCCCTCCAAATTTTGCAGTGAAATACTGCAGTTGTCCCAGCTGTACAAGGATTAAAAACAAAGTATGAGTATTAAACTGTTAATAGAGAAGTTCAAATTAATGTAAATTTTAAACCAGGGGAAAAGAACTCAAAAGCATCACAAACAACCACCTCTCTCTGGAATTGCAGATTTTGAAAAATGTTATCGTTATATATTTGTGTTGACTATAGTTAATAGCTGACACACTCTTAAAACACATTACTGGAATACAAGCCAACCACTTACCTGTTATTCAGCTTATTTTAACTGAACTCAGATGCAGCTGTTTCTGCTTTCTTTTGTCTTTCTTGCCTCTCCATAAAGAAGAATTCTTAGTTGTTGATGTGTAATATCACTACTGTAGACACTGGATAATTTTTCAGATTTATTGCTATTTGCCAGTTTTGTCATCTATTCCCTTCTCTTTGAAATGACAGCTACAAGAGAATAGTTGGCTGGTCAGCTTGGTCTTGTAACAAAAATGTGAGTCCATACTAATATTTAACAATTTTTTTTTTTCTTTCAATCTTCAGATTTCCTGTTTAAGTTCTTGGTCATAGGAAATGCTGGAACTGGAAAATCCTGTTTGCTACACCAATTTATTGAAAAGAAATGTAAGTACATGTGAAGGACAGTGAAAGCTCTCCACTGCTTCATACCGCAGCTAAAGGCTCTGCCTACCTGAGTACCTATTATTGCTATGGAAGCTCCCCTAATTCTCTTATTTGTGTGGGTGAGGGTTTTAGTAAAGAATTATGTTCAGAACTGTGCTGTAAATTCTTATTGCTCACTGTTTGTCTTTAATCTAAAACCTAATATAGAGCATTATTTTCTGTTCCTCTCAAATAAATATAACAAGATGTTGGTGAAAATGCAGACTTACTTTCTGTGAGAGGTATAATTTGAAGCTACAAGATTCCTTAGATACATAGTAGAAACTTGGATCTTTTAGAAAAAATGATGAAAGAAAAGTTGAATTGCTTCAGTAGATTTAGAAATCCTGTAGCATCTTTCAAAATAAATAGTAACTCTGTTTTCTTTGTTAAGGACTGTGGTCTGTGATAAATACTGATATTCAGTTTTGAATGTTATTCAGAGATGAGCAGATAACAGAAAAATTTCTGTTGGATTGTGCATTTGACATCAAGATTAAACAAAAATAATATGCATTTAGAAACCTTTGTAAATCTAAGGTGACTGTTTCTTTCTCAACCAAACAGTAATTCATCTTATCTCTTGAGGAATACTTAAGGATAATGATGTGTAAGCGCTAAGGAACATGGCTTGATTCTGAGTAAACTTGAAACAAGATCTTCTAGTAAGGGCAGCTGTAAATTGCTGAGATTCTGTGATATCAACAGGCATGCATAGAGCAAGTATCTTAACTTTGTGCATTAAAAAAGAATTGGCTCTTGCATATTCATGGTCAAGACTGTGTGTATTCCCATTAATTTTGATTTTAAATGGCATCAAAGTATTAGGAAACACAGTTGGAAAAAAGTGTACAAAAAGTATCCTGCTACTTACGAAAGAGAACAGGAAATTACTCATAGTAGGCTTTCTAGTAGTAAGTTTGAATTGACTAAACTGTCAAAAACTGTAAGAACATTCATTTCTGTGTGGTGGCAGTGAGCTTATGAGCAGCACTGAATTTGATGGTTCAGGAAGTTTGTAATTCGAACACTGAGTTTTGATAATACCTAAATTGTTTTATGTAAAATCTATTCACTCAAAATATTCTTCAAATATCTTTTTTGTTTTCTTTTCTTTCTTTTTTTGTAGTCAAAGATGACTCAAATCATACTATAGGAGTGGAATTCGGTTCAAAGATCATAAATGTGGGTGGTAAATATGTAAAATTGCAGATATGGGATACAGCAGGACAAGAACGGTTCAGGTACGTTCTTCAGCCATT
Organism: Parus major; assembly: GCF_001522545.3. Lineage (NCBI taxonomy): Eukaryota > Metazoa > Chordata > Aves > Passeriformes > Paridae > Parus > Parus major. The sequence continues at coordinate 42,144,758 of NC_031770.1, read as the reverse complement.
TTATTAAGTATTATAATTGCTGCTGTGAGTGGTGGGTATTATTTATCTCTGCTTGCAAGTAGACAAAGCTTTTTGGTCAGTGAAATTGTTTGTCTGCTTTCATATTAACCTTCCATCCTGGACACAGCAACACAGATCCATTGATTCCCGTAGAGCAATGCTGCCTTGCAGGACCTGAGTTTCTTTGGGTATTTTCTGCTAGGTATATGAGTGGAATAGGTGGCTAAAATCTTGCTCACCAGCCAAATTCCTAATTTTTTTTTAACTAAGAGTATGCACTTAACTCTATGTTTTGAAGACCTTCTGTTGATTGGAATAAATAAATGTCAGGAAGCTGTAAGCTGCTTAAAATCTGCATGAAAATGATTCACAGTATAATTATATACAGTTTTATTAGAGAAGAAAAAAATCGGGGTAAATACAGTTCTAGAAAGACTGAGATACCTTAAGTTTCTTAGAGAAAAAACAATCAATTTGTCAGTTTATAACAATCAGTGTGCTTTTAATGCTGTAGTTTAAGTGTTCTACATCTGAGGCATAGATCAAACTTAGTAAAAATCGAATGGATTCCTGGGTACATTCATCATCAAATAGGACATCCTTTTTTTATATATATTTTGAGGGGGATAGAGCTGAGGTGTGAGCTCAGATGTGTCTGAGGTCACTTTGTTTTGGGAGAGGGGTTGGTTAACAAAGGTATGATGGTAGAAGTCTGAGTAATGGACAGCAATCCAGGTAAATGTCTTCTATCAGACAAGTCCTTTGGATATACTTCTGACTAAATAAAGCTGGGCTGTGATATGTAGTCTTCATTAACGAGGTCTCTGCAGTGTGTTGGCCAGATATCAGCCTCCAGTTCTCTATCTGGTCATGTATTATGATGATTTGTATACCTTCAGCACCACGTGGGTCATAATGGACTTTGAGAATCCTTGTACAGCTATATTTAATGAAAGTGCTTCATCAAAATCCTGGTTGTAATTAGTCTGCTGCTGCACAGCTGATAACATTGTCTAAAAAAACATGTTTAGTTTTAAATATGTAAATAAGAATTCTATTCCATAATACAGATTGTGTTATATTAACCCAGATTTTTAAACAGCAAAGGCACCACAGAAATGTGTATTTGTATTTCAGGTCTGTAACAAGGAGTTACTACAGAGGGGCTGCAGGTGCTTTGCTTGTCTATGATATAACCAGGTAAGAAAGCCAGCAGCTCTTTTGTTCATAGACCTCCAGATTCAATTAATGCACAATAATTCTTCCCCAAGTACCTAATGCTATAATGAAGATTGGGCAGGAAGAAGAGAAAGTATAAGAAGTACTTCTGTTTCAGTGCATATTTAAGCTTTGGAATTTACTTACATGAGATATTGTGAATGTCAAATGTGAATGATCCTAAAGGCTTACACAGATTTGTGGGGATTGGCCTCCCAGCTGATCTAATAACGGTGGACTATGTGCAGCCACTGGCTCAGCAAGCTTTGCCACAGAAACAAAAGTGGACTTCAGCCATGTGCTGGGATAGCAAGTCATCCTCTGGAGAATCTAGCTCTGCCTACACATTCTTTAACTGTGGGCCATAATTCTGTTCATCTCTGCATCTTTCGAAGTTTTAATATTATAGGCAGCCAGCAAAACACCTTACCATTATATGTGTTACCATTAACTGCTAATTGTGAGAGGAGTTTTGGCGTGGTTAATGGTGGATCACATGGTTGTTGCTTGTTGTTCTGTGAGTGAAGAGTTCTCTCAGCAGGCTCTGAAATCTGTGTTCTGTGCTTAAGGTCAGCTGGAGTCATCTGTCAGTTCACTGCTTGAAAGCTTTCTCCCTGACCACTGCTACAATGGCAAGTGTGACTGCCTGCAGTGTAGGTCCTGACACACTGATGTGAAAGTTCAGGCATGCACATCTACACAAGCCTCGTAAATTCTTACAATCCCACTGGTAATTCAAGTATCAGTTGAATTCCAAGTGGAACAATACCTCATTCTGTTAGGCCAAAATGTCATGCATAAAAGGTTGAAACTAGATAAGAGCTTAACATATAAGCTTTTCATATTAACACAGTATTTTATAATTGTGTGTTTATATGTTGTGATTAATTTCATTTCGATTTTTAAAAACTCAAGCTTTTAAATAGTTTCATGAAGGAATTTGATACTCTTCCCTGTTCATCACTGGTACACTGAGATGTGTAGGTGCCTTGCCTGACTACCAGCAGTTTGTTTGCCACAAACTGATTTGCTGTCTGAGTTTTGGTTCAGTGATTTGTTTGTTCATGATAAATGAGTGTGGCCTAATAAAGGATTTCCTTTCCTGTACAGCCGGGAAACCTACAATGCACTTACTAATTGGTTGACAGATGCAAGAATGTTAGCAAGTCAAAATATTGTGATAATACTGTGTGGAAACAAAAAGGATCTTGATGCAGATCGTGAAGTCACTTTTTTAGAAGCATCCCGGTTTGCACAGGAAAATGGTAAGTCATAACATTCAAAGATGTGTAATACTTCAAATCATTTACATTTTTGTGCAGTTAGGCTGTACTTTGTACCCTGTCTACAGAAAAGAGTTCTGTCAGTACCTGAGGCCAAGAGAGGCAGTGCATGAAAATTACATGTACTACTTAAGTCTCATTACCAGTGGCTCTTCCACTCACAGCTGCTCCTTTAAGAATACCCTCTATGTGGAGATGTATTCTGTAGGAAATGTAATACAACTTCTGGTATTGCCTTGCCTCCAAACAGCTGAGGAGAAAATTAAGGACGTGAATTCCCATTTTTCAGCATCTTAAAGACTCTGTAGATAATAGACAAAGTTGTATGGGGTGTGCTGCAGTTTGAAGCAATGAGTTTTACTCACTGAAAACTGAGTTCAGTGCAGGGCATGGATCCAGAGAACTGTTAACCTAGTCTCTGGTATTCAGAATTTCCAGTCTGAGGACATCATTCTGAGTCAGCTAAAGCCAGTCTTGGTCTGAGCTTCTGTGCTGCAGTCCTGCCATCAGCAGAATCTGGTTTTGCTTTTATAAATAAATTAAAGTCTTTTCTACTAACTCTGGTTACTGACTTTGCTTTGGCATATGACCTCTATTAATGGGAACCTACATGAAGTTTGGTTTCAAGTGCAGTTTTGCATGCACAGCCCAGGTTATCTTTGGATTCCAGCTTTCTAGGGTCCCCGAGTAAATTTTAGAGGATGTTTTTTGTGGTTTTGCCATCAAAAGTTATTCTGGACCATGCTTTTTGACAGTAGATCTCTGTAAAAATATTTTTATTGCTTCTGGCTTTCATGCTTTGAATTACTATACCTGGTATTTCAGACTTGTTTTGAGGATGATTTTTTTTGGTGTCAAATGCAGAGCTGATGTTCTTGGAAACAAGTGCTCTAACGGGGGAGAATGTTGAAGAGGCTTTTGTACAGTGTGCAAGGAAAATACTCAATAAAATTGAATCAGGTAAATTAAGCTTTATATTTATAAAATCTTTTATTTTAACTGAAAACTAATAAAAGTGCATATGGAAATATCACCATTCAAAGTCCTTTAATAGAATTAAACAAAAAACCCCCAAAATTTCATTTTGGTGAAATAACCCATTTGTTTGAAATAACCTATTTGCTTTATAGCTGCTTTTCTTATGCTTTAATAGTAATGGATATCTAAGTGAGATCTGTATATCCAAAAAGGGGTGGTGGTGTGAACTGTGGGTGATGTTTACCTTAACAGTCAGGTCTGAGTGTAGGTTCTGTTTTCTGTGGGTTGCTGCATCCCTACAAATACCAAGCCTGACATTAGGCAGTTTTTGTAGTCCAGAGTAAAAACCTAATATCAGGGCAGTCATAGCTTTAAATTCTGCTTCTGATATGTAACAGGAAATACAGTCAAGAAGTATGAACAGTAACACTAAAAATTTCAGGGATGTTTCCTAGCAACTGTTTCTCTGAAGTGACCTTCCTGCCTCTCAGTTGAAATCATTTTTACTTTTGCAGATCTAGAAATATAACAGAAGCTTCTCAACACAAGTGGGCAGGTTTCTGCTGGAGACGGACTCCTATGTGTTAGATGTCATTACAGCTAATTTGCATTCCAATTTTTCTCTCCTCTAGCTGCTTGATATCTTCAAAGTTTTAAGTACTGGCCATACTGAAAAGTCTGTCTCGGATTCTAATTACATGTTTCTAATGCCAAACACAAACTTTTAGATTAAAATAATATGATATTTTCATAAGAATTTTCTGCTTACTGCATTAAATCAATGCCAAACAGCAGCAGTTGTTTTTAAACAAACAAACAAATTGAATCTAAACCAATCAAACCTAAAACCCATATGAAAAAACAGTATGTAGCTAGTTTCTCACTATACTGTAGTTTGATGACTGCTTGTAAGAGGCACTGCCACCACAGAATTAAGTTTTATTTTCTGAGAACTACTCCTGGCTTTTTTTGTGCCATCACACATCCACTGAATCATGCAAAAATGGAGACTATAAGGAACTGTAAGGAGGTCTCTCTTAGCCAGACCACCATACAGCCATAAGAACAGTTCTGAAGGCACAGCGTGTGAAGTAGGCAGAAATGGATACCAGAAGTTGGAGAGGTTGATCATTTTCCCTGGGGGGCAGTTATTTTTGGAATCCTTCTATCAGATTGATCCATTTTTGTTTGGCTTGGTATCTACAGTACTATTTTCTTTGCTTATGAGACTGAAAGCAGGAAGTTTTTAACTGTATTCACAGAAAACATTTTAGACCTATCTTTTGTTCAAAGCAGAGCAAATGCATTTCTTGTTTGCAGCCTAACTGTGGGACAGATTGCTTTGTCATCATGGTCAAGGGCATATGGTTAAATTAGAGGAGAAAATGATTCAGGTTTGAAATTGCCTAAAACTGGACAGAATTGAGATAATCTCTCCATAAATAGATCGGACTATAATTATACATTTCTTTTAATCTAATGTTAACAGTTAATTTGGAGTATATTATTTGCACATGATCTATGTTCTTGTGACCATTTTTTTTCTCATCAGGAGAATTGGATCCAGAAAGAATGGGCTCAGGTATTCAGTATGGAGATGCTGCCTTGAGACAGCTGAGATCACCACGGAGAGCACAAGCACAAAGTGCTCAAGAGTGTGGGTGTTAGAGAAACAAAACACAAAATCCCAAATACATTCTTTAGATACAGGAGGTAAGGCTACAGAAATCCTGGGGCGGTGGGAAAATTAGCATATTTCATAAATGTGCTGTATTGGGTGCTTGGCTTTTTCACAGTTAGCCTGTAAAGTTACAGAGAATCTATTGAAATAATTATAATTTATTGAAATAATGCACAGTGGAATGGATTGGAGTTTTTATACTTCAGCTTTTTTTCTCTCATCTGCTGGGAAGACTAGTGCTCTTACTGAAGTATTTCTAAATGTTAGCTTACTCTGAAAACATTTTAAAATTCTCTATTCCTGAAATGCAGGAATAGAGAATTATAGGCCTAATAACTACCTAATGCACTGCAGAGAAACCAGTTCTGTTGCACTGGGAAGAAATATTTGTAGAAGTAAGCATATATATACTGTATATATATATAATATATTGTATAGTATCTTGTACTAAGCTATTATAAAGTCTTTTCAGAAAAATGATGCTTAAACACTGAGACTCAAAAATTCAAGATAACACTAAATTTCAAACTGCCAGTGACATTTTTGTCCCCACCTAAAAGCAGCCTGAAGTTATTCTGATTCCTGTCTGCTATTAGCAGAAATGTAAACAAGAGAATATTAGTGTTTGCTGCTTAAGCGGTGTTATCAACTAAAGCAGCTCTTCTGAGGCTGTCGCAGCCTAGGAAAGAGGTGTGCAGTGTTCTGAAACTCTTCCAAATATGTTCTACAGAGAAAGTGAGGAAAGCATTTTTCCCTTTAACAGTTGCAGGGAAAGAGAAAGAAAAGTCACATGAACTACTAAGAACAGTTCTATGATTACTCTTTCTTATAAACAGTTGTCTTTAAGACACTTCTCAGTAGTCACTGGATTTTACATAACTCTTTGCAGCATGCAGTGGCTCTTAGGACAGTCTTTTCTCCCAGTGTAGTTAATTATTCTGCTATAATTAATCATTATTTCACTAATACAGGGACAGTGATATCAAATAGGTGCTGCAGGCATAGCTATTGCATAATTTTTGTATATTCATTCATCAGCTTGAGCAGTGCACACAGCAGAAGCTTTATGGAACATTAAAAAAGGCAGCACATAATTCTACATTCTCATTTTTTTTCCTGTGTTCTGGGAGCTTAGCTCCCAATTAAAACTCAGAATTTTAAATAATGGATAGGAATCCTTTAACTGCTTTCCTCCTATGAAATGCCATTCTTCAACTAAGAGACTGCTAGAAAAGGGCTTTAATTTAGTTCAGCTTTGGTATGTCTCTACAGAAATGAATACTTATTGATCTTATTTCAAGAGCTCAGTTTTCAGATTGATCAGATATGGGTAATTAATGAAGTTATTTTGTATTTTACAGCTGTCCTTGCAAATGGTGTTTGAAGAAACAGAAAAGCTTGAAGGCTATGCAGTTTTTAAAAACATCTTTCCACTATCTACAAACAGAGCAGACCACTGCTGACTGAAAGGTGTCCTGTGGTAGGGGGCAGGAATGTGCACAACACACAAGTCTGCAAAGTGAACTGGATAGTTTGGTGGACAATATTAAAGCTCATACCTGTATGTAAATGTTTTCCATTACCTGTTTTTGTTCTTTCACCTCTAGTTTAAAGCATTGCAATGTACTGTAAATAATGTAACAGTAAATTTACAAAGCATGGTATACTTATGTATGCTATTAGAATGTTGCACTATAAGCAGTTTAATATTTTATTTTTTTATCATATAAACAAATTTAACTGAGGTAGGCTTTGTCACGTTTGTTTGTTGCACAATAGTTTGTATTTACAACCTGAATTATAAAACCACTGGCAACTGTCAGTGCAAGGTTGTTGGTTTATTTTTTCCTACTCAGTTTGCCACATTCTAACAAGCTGTTGACAGGATCAATTCTTAACGTGTGGTTATGACCCATACTTCTGTATCCTGATATGTCAAGTTGGAAAAGGCAAGTTAAAGCACAAGACCAGAGCAAGAATGCTACACTGAGCTATACCACCTCTCATGAAATTTGAGTTCTGTTTATTCCCTTTCTCCTGACATTTTCGTGGTTCAAATGGATGCTTATCTGAAAAGTATGCACCTTAGGTTGTCTCTGAATTAAATGGAATTAAGCATGCTTTGTACTTGAAAAGCCTGGGTTTAGGTTTAAAAGGCTGTTGGGTCCAAAAACTTTCATGTTGTATCACTCCTCTGACTGTTGTAGGATTGGATTTGTTACAGAACTGGTAACAATTATTCCCAATGGTTTTCTCTTCCTGGTAAGAGCGTGAAGCATTTTTTGAAGTGGCATAACTGTATTTTCAAGAACATCAGAGAACTCCAAAGAAACTTACCTGTCTTAATCCTCGCTCAGTTCACTTTGGCTTCCAGAAATGCAAATACTTACCAAAAGCAAGTCCTCTGGAGTAGGAAGTCGGATGGAGCCATCTCCTCCACCAATCCAAATAGCCAGTTATTAACTGGGATGTGTTGCCTGCCAGAGCTGAGGAGGGTGGTAGTTCCAAAACTCCAAACCAGTTCTGGAATGCTGGGAAAAGATGAGGTACTGGGTAGTCTGTTCCACCACACACCATTCCACAACCCAGTCAGGTTTCTTGGCACACTGACAAAAGCTGAGCACTGACACAGCACAAGCAGAGCTAAAGATTGCTCTCCTGTCACTGTTAGGGCGGTGGAAGGGGTGTTGGCTATTGATCAAAACCTCTTTCCCTTATTACAGTAGCAGTTGAAAGGAGCAGAGGACTGTTGCTTATAAATAGAAATTTCAGGGGTTTCACAAGGATTTTCTTCTACTTCTTTCTGTCCCTTTTACATACAAGGCCTCTTTTATACTTGGTTCTTATGATCATTTTGGTCAAGTGTCTCCAGTTTAAAAAGCAGTAAGCAGTTTTTTTTCTTTCAGTAATTGTCTTAAAGCTGTCCCCTTCTTCCCTGGAAGGAAAGAATAGTGTCATTATAATGAGCTGGGACATGTTTTTACCATTTTTAAATGTATACTCTCACTGTATACACATTAACCTGGTTAATGTGCATGTTTTGTAGTATCTCAGCCTTTTATGCTGCATATCTTGCTGACATTCTATAAAGAAATTTTCTAAATCTGCAGTTCTTAGAGAAATACTGTTGGAAGCAATAGCTCTCAGCAGTGCAAACTCTATTGTTTACCATTGCTCCTCTGAGGGTCTTTTATTTCTAAAAATAAACATCATGCCAATATCAGCCCTGGAGTAGATTTCAAGCATTATAGTTGGCACAGCAAACCAAACCTAGCTCACCTGAACAGTAAGTCATAAATAGGCTATGTATGTTTTTAGGGTAAAATTCTTACTTTACCAAAGCAAGATGGATGGGAGTTTTACGTGAAATACCACCAGGTACCTATATCTGAGGTTTCATTGGATGTGGAGCTTTAGGTGTTCAGCCCATTTAAATGTCTTATTAAAGCCTGTGTCTTGCCTTTTAAATGAGTCTGTTGGCCTACACTATTTCATTTAATGCTTGTATCTAGCACCAAATAAAGAATCTTCCTTGATTTTTCTTCCAGCAAGTCCTGTTTACTTGTACAAGCTTTGTTTGTTAAGTGAAGTCAATAAAATGACTATTCGGCAACTCACATAGAATTCACAGTTGCCTCATCTTAGCCATCCTTTGTGTTCAAATAGTATGCAGAATGGCTCAAGAGTTCCCTTAAGACCTATAAAAAGTGAATGCCATAGAGAAACCTGATTATTCTGTGCACTTCATTTCCATTACATTTTATATGCTGGAAGAATTAACACTATAAAAATCTCAAGAAATACATTGTAAATCCACAGAGTAAAAATAGTCTCATTCATTTACTGAAGAACCCATAGCGTAGAGAACTTCAGGGTAGCCAGCTTTTAAAAGCTTAATTTTTTCCCGTTTGCATGAGTATACCTGTTCTTAATGATACAGCTTCCCTGTTTGTTATCCTTTTTCCTCCAAAGCTTTACATTTATATTCTCAAATGCATAGCATTTCAGATAGCTAGTATATCATACTAGGGGGAAAAAAGTGATTCAGATTGGGCAAGGATGTTAAGAATCTCTGGGAGAGTTACAGGAGGAACACAAGAGGCTGGAATGGTAACTGTAATCTACCTTCATACCCACCCTTAGTCATTACAGAAGCCTGCCACTTACGTTCCAGGAGAGACTATCTGGGACAAGCAGAAGCCACAGTTTGCATGCAGGGACTAAAGTACCCTGTCAGGGGGAAAAAAAAAAATCTAAGATCCCAAAAAGCACAGTACAAGCAGTCCAGGCACTTTGTGTCACTCATTTTATTCACATGTACAAGTTGACACTACACTATTAATAATAGACAATACAGAAGCATTAAAAACAAATACTGTTTAAAAACTTTAAAAAACACATATTGCTTCAAGCTTAGATGGTATTTCCCTATTGTTTTTAAAGTGAATTCAGTGCTAACAATAGCTGAGGCAGCTTCCCATTCGCTTGTACCCCTTACTTCATGGGGCTACTTGTCAAGGTGGTGAGTCAGGCTCCATTTATGGCTTTGCTGCTGAGTGCAGTAACTGAGCTGGAAAAGAGACTGGAACATCCAGGTTACCATACATTAGGCCCTCAGATTGCTAGCATTTGGTCCCTATCACAGTAAAAAATCAAAAATGTCAGAGAGGCCTTTATAGTTCAGTGGCACTACATTATACCATAAAAAATGAGAACAGATACACTCCCCTATGTGTTAAAAATTCAATTTAAATTTACATGTGCTACCTGGATAAGATTCTTACCAGAAACTGTCCCTTGGTTTTGTTAGGCTTGTTTTTAGGTTGGCTCTAAGTTTAGCTATCACCTTGACTACTATCTCAGCTTCCTGTGAAAACATCTGTATCTCATAGTTGCAAAGATGTGACAGCAGTGACTGAACAGGCATGCTACTGTATTTTACAGGACATTCTTATGCAGTTTTCATGGTAACATTTTACACTGTAAACACTAGTCTTCACAACACTATAGTTAAACTGCAGCATTACACATTATAAAACTCTTGCTTCACTTAGCTAAATACTCTCAGAAACAAAGGAATAAACAGTCAATTTAATGAAGACTTTGGACAATTGAGTATTTACTGTGTTCTTACCAAAAAGTTTTACTTCTAAAAGAAGTGAGAAGTGTTCACCACTTGGCTAAATTCAAGAGTCCATGCAAGACAAATTTCAGAAATTCCTTAATTGATAGGGAGACATTCACTAGGTTTTCTACATCTCAAAGAGTCCAGTTTGAAGCAAATGACCACCTCCTGTAGGAATCTATGGAATACACTTAAAGCTTTTACATCTGGAAAGTTCTGCTTTACAATTCAGTTGGCTTTTCATTTGTTAACTTCAAAACACCAGCAGTTTTCCAGACCAAATACTTTGCACATAGAGCTTGCAGTGATCAGAACTACACTATTTCATATAGTCTAAGCAAAATAGTAGTTTTTTTAGTCAAGTAATGCCCAAATGCAGGAAGGCTACCTGATTTGCAGAATAATTTACCCCTTACTTCAGGCATTGTATTACTTAAACCCAGATAGTACCAACATAGCACCCAGGATTGTTTTGGCTACAGACCATTTGAAAAGGTACAACAACTCACGCAATCTTATTAGTGTCTCTGCTGTCTTCTAGTAAGTGGGGAACAGCTCTTGATCAGACAAGGATTAGGACTGGACAATTTCCTCAGTATACAGCAGCCTTAATGCTCCTGAAAATTCTCATTTGAACACCTGAACAGGCCTGTTGGAGACAAGTTTTAAGTTTGGTTCCCAGGATCCAAGGCAAAAGACACTTAAGCTCCCAATAATTATTGAAAACACCAAGACCTAATGGGAGATACATCTTATCCAAACACGGGTACTTAAGGCAGGCAGCATAGTCATCCTGGCTCCTCCATCCCCTGTGGGAAGAGAGAACTGTAGAAGCTACCTTCAAAAGCGTGGCAAGACAAGTCCTGCCCCACACAGTCAAGGAAACTGTTGAATGTGACAAAATGCACTGAGGGCACAATCCATCTGCTGTGGTTACATAAAGCCTACAAAGCCTATGGGCAACAGGAACAGGCAAGTTTTTATTGAATAAGGCTGTTAAACACTACTGAGTTGGTGCTTTGACACTGTTGTGCAAAGCTTGGGTGGCTTCTGGAATTGCAACAGCATCAGAAGCAAGCTAAGCATATTCACAGCAGTTATTTAAAGAGGAAAACACAGCATAAAAGGAAATCAAAAGAATCTCATATGGAGTAAAGGCATTCTCTGGAGTAGTCTTCCCCAGTTTTGGGCACTGTTCTAAAGTTTCAGAAAGTTCTAGCCTGTGGTTTACTTAACAGTTGAAATACAGGGATTTTGCTGCATATAAAACATTCTTAATCATGCTGTGTTTTCCCAGACTTAAAAGCTGTAAGATCTTCAATAGGTAGCCTTCAGCAAGAGTCATCTGTATTTTTATAGCTTTATGCTTAAAAGGCAGGTTAAAAAAAAAAAAAAAGGACATTTTAACAAAATCAAAATTGTGAGTAATAAAATCTATAGTGATGTAATAGACACTAGGAGGCAGCAGTGCTTGGACCCTTCACACAATTACTTTCTTCAAGAACACAATCAGACTTTTCACTACGTGTGTGTACTCTGTTGCAATAGTAATTCTAGAGTCCTCCTTACTGAGATTGTGGAATGAAGCTAAAACTAGTGCAGGTTTCTGCTGCAGAAGTGCAAGTATGCATCCTGTGGGAACGTGTCCAGCCTGTAAAACACAAGCTTCAAAACAATTAAACCGAGATAACCAACACACGTAACTAACACACAACAGATTTGAACAAAACTTTGAAGCTCACAACTACAGCAATCATCTGCCTAAAGCATAATTAGCAAACTGAAAAAAAGATAATTTACAGCCACCTGAGCGAAACAAAACCACCAAGGATATCACAATGACTGTCTTACTGTGTAGAAGTAGGACCTACGAAACAAAAATGTTCAAACTTCATTATATGTTCTTGTTTACTAAAGGTTACACCCCTCCTTTCCCTAGCCCTTACCCCCTTCCCCATTCCCCCCGTAAGTGAGGGGTTCTGCACCAATTTCAAGAGGCAGCAAGTTTCTCAGGACATCATCTACAAGTTTTATCAACATAATTTTCAAGTTTAAACCCTTTAACTGTATACTTGTACAATACCTCCAAGGGGAATGCATATTGCACTCTGACCCCCACTGAGCATAATAGATTCTCTGAAGTGTTAAAAATAGACCTCACCAGAAAGGAGCCAGCCCTCTCCTTCAATAAATGCATTTACATGATTAAGTACAAACTAAGTGTGACCACAAGGTTAGTACAGTGGTACAACTCTATATTTGTGAACAAATAACTGTTTGTATGATTGTCTACATTAGTTATTTGGTACAACAGGAACAGCTACAGCAAAATGATCCTGTAACTGTTTCTTGCCCTGAAAATGAGTGGTTTATTCTAATGATCTTAGAAACAGTGATAAAAGTCAGCATCAGCAGATTTACTAATCAAATAAGGTTGGTTTTGTTTGGGTTTTTTTGTTGTTTTTAAAGTTTCTGTGTATAGACAATACTTGGTATTTGCCCGCCTAAAGCATCTACACTTATTAGTGTTAATTACCAGAAACATTGGCTTCCTGTCACCTGTCTTCATATGCTTATTTTCATAAAAGTGTTATATAGTTTTATAAATACAAAGGCACCTCCATCACTCCTTTAAAGTCTTTCCCCAATACCATCTCCCCATGACTTATACTTTAAATAAGGGAATTACAGATTATTTGAAACCATGATCAAAAAAGTGTTTGTTCTGACTCCCTTTATGCTAAGGTTCCCCCTCCCACCCTCAAAACAAACTAACTGAAGCATTAGAAAAATTCCCAAAAGGGGAATTGTTTAAAAGTTTGGGTAGTTATATCTAAAAGCCTCTTCAAATGTTATGGCTCCAAGAATACACCCCACTGTGAGGTAGGTAGCCAAGATAAAAACATTGTAACAAATATTTTAACAGCTGGAAACTCCCTATAAAAACCTTGCATAAGTGGTTTGGTTCCTTGCACCAGTGTCCTGATATGCGTAACTTCTTCTGAGGATGCCTAAGGGAATCCAGGTTCAGAGAGCTCTTGCTGAGTAGCATCTCATGTACTCTGTCATCCAGGGGTTGTCTGCTGGGGAGGGCTTTGTTCGCCAAGTGTTTTCTGCCTCTGCCGACCGCACCCGCCTCTGAGAAAGCTTCCTTTTCTCCACTTGTCTCCTGTTCTTTGCTCGTAGAGCAGATTCGTGAATCTAAAAGACCAGAGTTAGTATTATGGAAGGAGAACAGCCTAGGAACCCTTCAGGAATGATGAGGATCGCTTTTCATTTGTCCCAGTCCCCATCCTGAAGGAACAGGGATTGCGAGCGAGGTTAGATTTTCTTCTCTAATTTGTACCACTAACTGAACACAGATATTTTTTTTCTTTTCGTGAAAAGTGCTTCCAGTTCTCTTCTGCATTATCTTTCACACTTGCAACTATTAAATGATTGGAAAAATCTGGAACATTTCATAGTCTTACGCAGACATATTCTAAAAACTTCTCTATTTCTATAATTTAAAATCTTTGCCAGCCCTCAATATGCCCAAGCATCCCTTAAAACCTAAGCCATATTACTAAGACCAAACCCAAGAGATTCCTTAGAGACTAAAGATATTAATTTTAAACCATGTGCTGAACACACCATTACATACATTTTTATATTAATAAATTATCAGATTTCCCCAAAAATTGAATATGAAGAGACAGTTTCTGTGTTTGCTTGCTTCTGTGTCCAGATTGAAAACTCTCTCTCCCATCTCAATTAGGGGAAAGTAACACCTTTCAAACATGCAAGAAAAAGTAACCTCAGCAGGCACTAGTCAGTTCCTACATAAAGAAACATCCTCAGTGACAAAACACTACGAAATTGGGAGCACTTTAGAAATGTTCTGCTTGTTCAGTCCAAACCCAAGACCCAAGCTGAGGTGCTCCATTACTGTTTTAGCATAAAGAAATGTTAAAAGTCTAAGATGAAGTATAAATATATCTGCTCAAGTCAGGCTTCAGCCTATTCTAGGCTTCAACATAAAGCATCAATCAACTATTTTGAGCACTGACCAAAGTTTATCAATTCAGCATTAGTGTCCATTATCAGGAAAGGCAGCTTCTTTCTAGAGGTGTAATGCCCTAGTTCCTCCTTTTGCTCAAATATTTGAGCTGTCCAGAGAGGAAATGCCTGGGCTTAAAACCTCTTCCAAAGCAGCCCATCAAAGGCCAGCTTCATCTTGCACATCCCGACCACCCCCCCACCTCAATCCTCAGGTATCTTGTGTCACAAATTCAGACTCTACATTAGCAGTAAGATAAGGACAAAACACTGGCAGGGAATCATTAAGGATTATGTTTTACCAGCCTAGAAGAATTATAGAGGAGGAAGAAATGGATTTGTTATAACACTCCCCTGCTGTTTCTAAGCTAGAGAAACAGAGCCTCAGTACAGCAGAATCCTGGTGCTGTCCATGACCACATGAACTAAATTGGTGCTATTCTGGTAATATTTACACCAGCCCTGTAATCCATCAGCCATATGATAGACCATGCTGCTGCGAGCAACATTTCCTACTGGCACACCACCAAAACAGGCTGCTAGACAAGACATCTTAGCAGAAAAGCACTTGTACCATCTCAGAGAAGTGCCCCAGCAAAATTCACTCTTTCACTGCACAAGCACTTCCCCAGTGTTTATACACCTGCCTGCTGTGGGGTGCCTGGTACTGTCTGCTCTTCTCTTGTTCTCAGAAAGTTCAAAATGCAGAAATACTTCTATAACAGCCAGTTTTCCTGGTAACACTGTGACAACCAGAAAAAAAAACTACAGCCAGGTTTTAATTAGACCTTCCAAGTAATCATCAAACCTGGGAAGTTTCCAAACCAACAGTAAAGAGCTCTTATTTGGACATCTCAAGACTCTTCAGGTTTATTGCTAGAATCTGCTATTGGAATCGCCATGCATTCAAATAAAGGGACCCCTAGGAAGTTTTACCTGGATATTAAGATATCTGTAGGCACTAAGTAGTCATTGCCTTTTAATGAAACATAAGCTCTTACTTACCTCATTCACTGAAGCAGAAGCACAGACATTGTGAGTTTTCTGGCTCCCAGTATCCATCTGTCTTTCTCCCCACCCATACAGAGCAAATGGATGTTTATTCTCCTTTGGTGCATCTGTCCTTTGGGGACTTTTGGCTGATTTTCGATCATTACGACTGGACAAGGCACTTCGACTTGGACGTCGTCCTGTACGGTTGGTTTTGTCTGCTTCCTTTACAGGAGCATGTTCTACAGCTTTCTCTTGCTCTTCCTTCTCCTGCTTTTCTTGGTCTTCTTTTTCTTTCTCTAAGGAAAAAGAAAAGTTATACTTTAAGCTCCCAGTGACAACATATTAATGTCTGATTTGCACAGCCTCTCAATACATCACTGAAGTTGTGCTTTTTTTAGAAATTCAAGAAGTTATTGCTTCCTTAGCAACAGACATACACCTTGCTTAAATGTCTTCATTCTTTCTGCAGCGACTACAATACAACTTTCACATACTTAAAAATGCCTTTCACTGGTGAGGTTACAGATAACCAACAGCCCCAGGCAGAAGAAATTAAAGACTGTTTCCAGTGATCTTCTGTCTTTACTATTTCATCCTCTCATCTCTCAGACAGCAAGCATGTGGAGCGCTGAATGCCACACAGATGCTGCTAGCCAGTCAGAAATGAAGTCTGATAAGAGAATGTGCAATATTAAATCACTCATATTATCATCTTCCTCTGAAAAAGGTGATTCATTTTCAAGCTCCCTGTTTATACATACAGCTCTATTATGGTTTTCTGCTTATAAAGGAGAGTGTGAAGCAAAAACCCAAAAAGCGGTAGACATCACCTTTGCTGCCTGATTGGTGAATTGTGTTGTATGTTTAAAGTACCACACTCTGCAGGCTTTACTCTCCAAGGCTCATTTATCACCACACATTCCATGGCAAGGGGCCAGCAGTAGCCCTCCAGGCACTGGGTATGGAGAATAGGGTTTGTGAGAGAGAATTTAAAGGCTGAATCACTGCAGTTTTAGATCATCACTGAAGGCTGAATCAGTACTCTATAAAAAATGAATAAAACCATTTTTTTCTTTTTTTTTAGAAACAAATGTTCCATGAAAGCCAATCTTCTTGCCCTATAGCGCAAGGGAGAAACTGGTCTTCCTTTGTTTGTGGCACCAGTGATGCCACACCTCAAATCCTGTGTTCAGTTCTGGGCCTTTCACTACAAGAGAAATGTTGATGTCTTTGCTGAAGCATGTCCAGAGAAGGGCAACAGAACTAGGGAGGGGTCTGGAGCACAAGTCCTGTGAGGAGTAGCTGAGATTGTTCAGTCTGGAGAAAAGGAGGCTCAGGGGAGACCTTGAACTACCTGCCTTCTTGTTCTTCAGTTCTACAACTGCCTGAAAGGAGGTTGTAGGTGGGAGTCGGTCTCTTCCTTCAGGTAAGAAGTGACAAGACAAGAGGAAATGGCTTCAAGTTGCATCAGGGGAAGTTAACAATAGAACTGAGGAAAAATGTCTTTACTAAAAGTATTGTCAGGCACTGGAACAGGCTGCCCAGAGAAGTGGGTGAGTCCCCATGCATGAAGACATTTAAAGACATGTAGATGAGTCACTTTGAGACATGGCTTAGTGGTAGATTTGGCAGTGCTATGTTAATGGTGGATTCAATTTTAAAGGTCTTTTCCAACCAAAACAATTCCATTACTCTATAATGAACAAGTTAATCAAATATATCCCTTACAGTACATAAGTGAAATATGACTGTGGAAAAAAGTACATACAAAGAACTCTGGTTTTGTTCTCCATCCAGTAAATCTTCAGCAATAGCATGGACAAGCTGGAAGTGTATTCTAGACTTTGAACATGATCCCTAAACATCGTGGGCAGGCACTGTGATCTGACATCTCTGTGACTTCTAGGCCAACCATGCTTTTTATGCATCAGGCAACTAAAGCCTTTTATTCACCTAAGAGCATAGGAGTCCAATAGTAACCAATTCCTTTCAAGTCTGATCATTAGATGCTGTCTTCTGCTTTACTCACACACACAGTGATCACTCAAACTCTGCTGACATAAACACAGCAAACTTGCAAGCCTACCACACCATCTCTTTCTGCTTCTGGTGGGGACCAGCTCAAAGCCACCTCTGTTCTAAGTCTCAGCACATTCAGCCACTACCAGTGTACACTGGTAGGCACAGGAAGAATTCCTTCTGTCATAGGGAGGTCTTCTGGTTTAGGGCTTGCTTACATGTTGACAGGTTGACCATGGACAAGTAGTGCAGTTTTTAACCAGGTGTCTTCATCATTAAAAGCAGAAGGGCTTGCCAGTTCTGTGACAAGATAGCAACCATTCCTGCTAATTGCTGTGATTTCAAGCATGTACATGCCCAATCTGACACTGCTTTAATCTCAATTCTGCATCCATCCAGTTCTGATGAAATAGAAGTTACCTGGCTGGCATACTGCTTAAGCATCCATTTACTCTAGCACTCACTCCATGTTTGCAGGGTAAAGATATCAAGGCTTGTTCCATGCCCCAGAAATCCCCTAAGGCAAGCCTTATGCTCTCTTGCTAGCTGTTAGCCTGGCCAGCACGGTTTCTAGGTGCTGCCAACCAGCACAGAAGCTATGGTGCTGGGCCCTGTGCAGGCTTGCCTATACTCATCTTCCAAAATGTGCAGGTGTAGCATTCATCTACAGGGATGCTGCAGTACAGCTGAGTATTTGGTAAAGAGTGGCCAGCTATGTTAAAATATTTAGAGCCATATTTGTTAAGAATTCAGTTGAATGACACCACAAAATAACAAAAGAAAAATTGTCAAAGCCAAAGTAGTGGCATTTTGAAAGTAAAAATGGATAGATGAATTTTAGATACCTAAATATTGGCTGGATGCAGTTTCAGTTATTATAGACAAGGGAGGTAAAAGACAGCACTGAGCTCAGTGTGGCATTAGACTTGTTTTCCCTGGGCTCTGGGACACACAGCTTCACCTCTGAAACAAGGAAGCTCATTCATTACGGCTGCAAACAGGCAGCACAGAATTATCCCCCTACAAAATATTATCTGAGCATCTCCCTACTCAGCCACTCCACAGGAGGGACTGCCTAGGTCCATTAACAGAAGGAAGCACTGTTTTGGGAAAATTAAACTCTGAAAGGGAACATATTGCTGTCAATTCTGCAGCAAGAGTGCTTTCATTTTGAAAAGCTGTTCCATCCTCCATTCAAAGGAAAATGGCATCTTCCTTCTCTGCAAAGGGGGATGGAGCAACACTGACTTCATAAACAGCAGAAGTGGCATTTAGAAACTTAAAAATACAGGAAAGTGGGGGCTCTGCAATTACATGGATAGTTCAGCTTTAAAAAACAAGTCAGCAGCCATGCCTGGCTATGCTGCTCACCAGGATATAGCTCCAGCTGGTCCAGAAATGATTGAGCCAGCTTGTCCCAAAATAGCAATAAAAGCATATGGGTAAATGGCACACAGAGTCCTGTGCACAGCCTTACAGTAAATTCTGTATGCCAGTGTGCTGTAGCACCCAGAGCACCTGCTATTAGAGCAGGTATTTCCATGAACCCACTGCTACAGTGCATTTACACAGAACTCAGCTGGTGAAGGCACAAGACCGCTAACAGTTATTTAAGCATTTTATTTAAAACTACAATTTATATCCAAGCCGTTTTTTCTTAGGCAACGTTTTTCACACGAAGTCAGAAGAGCAGCAGGTGACAGCAGGACTTAGACCCAGCTGCTCTGGGGGAAGTCCAGGCACCAGCAACTCCCACCCATCTTCTCCTTCCCCTGCAGAGCACCAGCTCCAGCAGGCACAGGAAACTCGGGACTGACCGGCTTGCAGCATTACAGGGATTAGACAGGAGAAGGGAAAAGCTAGAAACATTTAAAACTGCATCACGGATGCTAAGCAGAGCACACTGGATGGACAGGAGGGGATTAAGTGCTTAACAGGCAGAACGAGTCCGTCAGGCCCACCCAACAGGGCTGCTGAAAGCTCCTGCCCAGAAGAGGTCACTTAAACCCTGCTGCACGGCCCCGCTTGCATAACAGCTCCGCTCCTGGCTCGGCTGGGAAGGGCTCCGGGGGAGCTGCTCTCTCCCACAACACTGCACCTGGGGGCAGACAGGACCCCCATTTCAAAGGCCCTGCTGACTTGCTACAGATATCAACAGCCTTCTGATCAGAGCCGCGGTCCAGGTCACAGGCTCAGCTGTATTATCTCTTTATAGAGATGCTGGCTCCTTACAGCACTTCCTCGGCATCAGGAGAAGCGCTTCGTTCTTGCATTGCTGCAGGCAGAACTGCAATTTGCACCGATGCCTGCCCAAATGAGGCAGGTCTCCTACACCTCCTGAAGGGGCCACAACCAGTTGCGGGTATCAGGAAACTACAGCTGGGTAGAAAGTTAGTTACCACAGATGAAACACATTGCAACATCATTTCTTCAAGACAAATCTTGCGTGAGGCAACACTGGAGCTAGCAGCCACACAGCAACTCAGAGCTGATTAGATTCACACAATCTTCATCTGCAGCAGAGTTTGGAAAGTAATTACTGGATTGGCTTGATAGCAAAGCTTGTTTCCAAAAGGGAAAAACAAATAAAAATGGGAACAACTTGAAATAACAGTACTATAAACCCCTGAATTTGACACCCTTGCCTTCTTCCCCCACCACAAGCTGCTCCTTCCCACATACATGGGCCAGCAAATGCACCTGCAACACGATGACAGACAAGATCGGGGAACAAGTTTGAAATTGGATCTTCTATTTAGTTCCTCTAATCCAGATCAGTCACTTTCCAAATACTGTTGAGGCAACTGCTTTGATGACAGCTCATCATTGCTGTCACTTAAGAGCCCTGCACAAAAATGCAGGAGACAAAACGGCAATAAGGATTGAAAAATGCTTCATCCTGCATGTGTGTGCAGCAGCGTCATTTCACAAGCAACAAGTCTGACAGCAGCACTGCTGCCAAGAGCTTGTCTTCCTCTTACCAGCCCACTGGGTTCTGTTGACAGCTTTGAGGATGTGTCTACACCACAGCTACACCAGCTGATTTAGGTCAAGATATTGTGGGATTATGTTTAAAGCACATCTGTGCCCGGGCATGTTCCACAGAACAATCCCACAAACAGCTGCCACAAGTGGAGGGTCAGAAGGAATTAACCCAAAGGTGCCTCCAAGCACACCTTGGTATCGCTCAGCCATGGCTTCAGTGCAAGACACAGTGACAAAGCACCTTGTCCCACCTGCTGCCCAAGGGGTTCACACTGGTAGTGCTCCAGACCAACACCACTGAACACTAAAGCCAAGCTGCCTACATCCACTTTCTCTTCACACACCAGAAACACTCACAGCAGTTACAAACACACATGGGCTCATTTCAGCGAGAGAAAGAGGAAACCAGGGCAGCACATGCCCACATGCCATTATGAATTGTGTTTACCTCAGATATTAAACAACATTAGTGCTGACCAGCCAGCACTGCCAATACCACTCAGGCAGAAAACAGACTCCACTCAAAACAGCAGGAAGCAGCAGTAGCCAGGTAACAGCTAGGATGTTCCAGCATGTGGGTGGATGTCAAATTCAGAAGACAAAAGATGTCATCAACATGAGCACACTCAGCTACCCCCACAGCACTTCAGCATAATTAAGTTCTTTCAGAGTAAAGAAAAAAAAAAAAAAAAGGCAGTTTAATAGTAGAAGCTTCAGAGTGGTAGTTTCTGTGTTATCTCCTCCACATGCACATGCCTTAATTAGCCAGCCACCAAGCGAAGAAAAATGCATCCTTATGATTGTCCAATACTAAATGAGTCACCTCCTTATGTATTATATGTGCACTAAGATACAATAAATATCCACTAAATCCAGCTGCCTAAGCAGAGTTGTTTTCAGTCCTTTTGCTAAAGGTAAAGCTCTTAAATACTTGCAGAAGTTAAAAGTGTTTATCCTATGCCATTTGGCAAAGATGTGAACGTGAAGTTGTCTCCCACCCTAAGCATAAAAAAGAAAGGACCTAGCAGAACTTCAGGCAATCTCCTCTTACAGCATCCATGGCAAAGGTGTATCAGTTGCAGAAGCACAGTTGCCCCAAACCCTGCAGCGTGGCAGGCCACTGGTGCTCCACAGGCCCTTTGCCACTGCTGCAGGACTGAGGACACAGCTGGATGCACTGGATAGTCACACACACCATCACTGACTGCAGACAGTGCCTGCACAGCTAGCAAGCTGTTATTCCCTGCCAAATCCCAACCAGAATCAGACTACCAAGTGACTCCAGCTGGATCTTTCCCTAGAGAGGAGTCAGGGGAGGAATCAGAGAGCAGAGCAGCCTGGCCAGCAGTCTCCAACCTTGGCAGCTGCCAGTGTCATTGGATTGTAGCAGGTTTGCATGCTCTATCCTCAGGCTCAATAAGAAGCATGAAAAGAAATTCAGGTCCCTACCTTAACTGCCCCAGGCTTGTACATATTCAAAGTGCATTAGAAAAGTTGGGAATGCCAGGTTCTGAGAGCAGCTTCAACCTCCTCTCACTAAAAACCAAACCTTTAGAGAACATCACTTTTTCCCATACAACCACTCCTTTGGATCTTTTGCAGTTCCTTGGCTCTTCTCACTAAGATACTATGTAGTTCTTCCATACATGTTCCCAGTCTAACTTCCTCAAGACCTGACTGAGGAAAGCAAAAGCTAGGCCCACTAATACTCTGTTACACACTGGTGATGTTGCTTCCATCACTGCACAGCTGTTGTGGTTTAATCTCAGCCAGCAACGAAGTATCACAGAGGAACACCCTCCCTCCCCTCTGTGGTGGGATGGGAACCACAAATAGAAAAACTCATGGGTTAAGATAAGAACAGCTCAGTAATTGAAATTAGGTAAAACATAATAGTAGGAATGAAAACAGAAGACTAAAACCCAAGAAAAAAATAGTGATGCATAGTTGGTGGCTCCTGGGCAACTCTACCCAGTTTATACTCTGGGTGACTGGGATGACCTTCTGGCTATGGGATATCCCTTTGGCCAGTTTGGGTCAGCTGTCCTGGCTGTGCTTCCTCACAGCTTATGGTGCACCTGCTGGCTGGCAGAGCACGGGAAACTGAAAACTCCTTGATTTAGGCTAAGTACTGCTGAGCAACTACTGAAAACATGAGTGTGTTATTAACATTATTCTCATACTGAATCCAACATATAGCACTGTACCAGCTACCAGGCATAAAATTATCCCAGCTGAAATCAGAACAGCTTAGGGGAGGCGGGGTGTATTACCACAGCAGCTATGTGCACCCCATGTGAGACCCGGGTACCACAGGCCCACCCAGCTGACTGCAGAACCCCACATCATCACTAATGTGCTCTGAAACAGATGACAGCACAGCTAAAGATTTTGTGTAATGTGGTATTCTTAAGGTCAACAAATGCAATTTAGTCTTGAATATCAGAATACAGATCATTCTGGAAAACTTAGGCCCCAAAGGACATTGGATCAGATTAGTTTCCCCACTCCAAAGAAGCACATCTAACACTGGGGAGGGGATACGAAAAAACCAAAAACAACAACAACAAAAAATACAACAAAAAAAGATCCCAAACAAACCAACCAGCTCCCCCCCCCAAAAAAAAACAACCAAAACCAGGCAGCATGAGGCTTGACTGAACAGTTCTCAAGGATTTTCCCTGCTACTGTACAACAGAGACACAGCTGATTCAAAAGGCATTTCAAAACACTAATTGATGGCTGCCAGATACAGTATTCTTCCACTACAGGTAAGAAAATAAATCTTATGGGATAAAAAAAGAAAATTTTGGGAAGCTTGGCCATGTTTTTAATCTGCCTAACCGTTCTCTCAGATCGTGAAACATCAAAAGAGAATTCTCCGTGCTGGAAGAGAACAAAATGTTACCAGCTTAGCACCTGCTCAGACTATGAAGTTGGACGCACTCAGCTGCGCACCCAAGATCAAACCTCAGGTGGTTTTGTGAAGAACCAAGTGCTCAGCCGAGACAGATCACACGCGCACATCCAGGAAAGCAATTGCGTTAAGAGCCAGCCACTGGCATACGGTCCAACTTGCCGCTGCTTTTGCCGGAGAACCTGCTTATATAATTGCAGAGATGCTCGGCTCCCATGGCAACAGTTTACATAAGTGGCTGTGACTCAGGATGAGAGTTACCAGCACTTGGCTCTTTACAGAGACACCTCCGATGCCGCAGCCATGGCTTCTCCGCAGGCCTAGCCAGGATCCATCCGGCTGGAGGCAGCGGGCCCGGCTGATGGGCCCTTCCAGCCCCGGGCCGTGTCCTGGGGGATGGCAGGACGGGCCAGGCGGCGGCCAGCTGCCCCCGCACGGTCATCCCCGGGATCGGGGATCGGCCCCCAAACCGCGGCGGGGCGGCCCGGGCAGAGCCATCTGTGCCGAGCCCGGCGGGGAAGGGCAGGGCAGCACGGCCCCGCAGCGGGGAGGGGCCCCGGGCCCCACCGGGCACTCGTGTCCCCCCCGAGCTCCTTACCGGGGCTCGCCCGTCCCGCCTCGCTCGGTACTGCCGCTCCCGCCGCCGCCGCCTCCTCTTCCTCCCGCGGGGCCGCGGGGCTGCCGGCGCCCGGCGGCGAGGGGGAGCCGGCGGTGCTGCCGCCGCCGCTGCCGCTGTCCTGCTCCCAGCCGTCCCAGAGCCAGGGCCGGTGTGCCTGCTCCAGCAGCCGGCGGCTGAGGCGGTAGTGCAGCAGCTCCAGGTAGCAGGCGCCGCACGACTCCCACTTGGGCTCCTTGAAGCGCTTCATGTACTCCGTCTTCACTCGCCGCGCCGGCACCACCATGGCGGAGCCGGGAGCCGCAGCCGGGAGCCGCAGCCGGGAGCCGGGATCCGCCGGCCGAGCCCGCCCCCTCCCGCTGCTACGTTTAAATCCAAACAGCGGCGTCCGGCCCCGCCCCGAGGGGGGCGGGATGCCGGGGGGGGAGACGGGAGCGTGAGGCACAGCGAACGGGACGAGATAGAATGAAAATTAAACCAACCATTAAATAAATCATAAATACACCAAGGCACCGCAGCTCTGGGCCCAGCAGTAGGGGTGCTGGGGCCCGGGTGATCCCTGCACCAAGTGGGGCTCCGGGAAAGCCTCCTCCTGCCCGGCTGGGGGCAGCCTAGCGCTGCTCCGCGCCTGTCGGGGCGCAATGAAACGCAGCGAGCCCGTGCGGTGCGTCAGGATTGATGCAGCAGCAGCAGCAGCAGCAGCGCCTTCTGTGTGCGGCAGCCGCCGGGAGCTGCTGCCTCCCGATCTGCTCCTGCGACAGCAAAGGATGGGCAGCAGCCGGGCACGGCCGGAGGGAGGCGAGCGCCTCCGCAAAAACAGGGAGCTCTCTCTCCATCTTGCACTAATCTGCTTTAAAAACCCGTCGCCAGAACAGGATTCGCCTAATCCAGCACTGCGCTGGGCGGCCGCCGTCTCTGGGGATACGAAACACTTTAGAGACGAAGGCAGGAACCGGGGCGGTCTCTGCAGCCGCCCTCCGCCCTCCTGCCTGCCCGCACACGGACACGCACTCTCGGCTCTTCAGCGATTTCTGGATATTTCCTTCTCGCACACACCGTATTTAGGGCATTGCGGAGAATCGTGCCCCTTTGGGACACGATTGCCCTTGAAAATGGTTTGCTGCAGAGCCTTTGCCACTTCACAGCGTCGCTGTCACTTCACAGCCCCCCCGTCTGGAGGGGACAGCGTGATCCCCCCGCGCAGCCCCCACCGCTGCCCCACGGGTGCCCGCCTTTGGACACCTGCAAACCCGCCTGCCCTTGCCATGCTCAGGCTCTGCCCAGAGGCTCTGCGGCCGCCCCGCCAGCCCCTGCTCCGACACACGGGGGCACTGACGGATTTTCAGAAACAGTTCTAGGAAACGCTTCCTTTTTTTTTAATTTTTTTTTTTTTTTTAATTTTTAAACTAATAAGGAAGGAAACAGCCTTTTTTCCTTGCCCTGTGCGTCCCCTGACTGACACAAATGAAAAAAACCCATAAGCTGGCGAGGATTCCCGGGATGATGAACGCTGGCCCAGGTTCTTCCAGTGAAACAAGAGTGCTGGTGGCTTTAAGGTGAGGGGGCGGGTGTTACACACAGCACCTCTGCCTGCGCTCAGTGATGCAATCCTCGATACAGCTAACATAAGCAAATCGACTTCGTTTAATCGATGCTCCGATCGAGCAGTATTTAGCCCTGGTTTGCGTGTGCTGGCTCAGGCTTTCCAACCCTGCGGTGCCCAGGCATGAGTGAGGGGGACAGAAAAGTTGCCTGACCTTTGCAGAAGCACCTGGATATCTCCCTCCAGCCCGCACAGCCCCCCCAGCCCTTGCAGTTATGTCACCAGTCCCGTGACAGCAGGATATTGAAGAAATCCAGTGTGTCCCTCAGCGATTCAGGAAGATGCAGTCAGGAGAGGTCAATTGCAGTGACACCCAGTGCCTGGGGCTGCAGGCAGGCGCAGCCTGCAGATCTGCATCCGCAAACCTCTTAAGTTCCATTTTAAAACCCGTCCTAACTTCCCCAGCTCCCTCCACCTCTGCCTGCTGCTCTCAGGGGTGGGTGGTGACGAGGGAGCAGACTGTGGGCAGTGTATTTACTGGGAAGAGAGGCATAGAAATAGCAGGACACCTACCCCCACTCAACAGCCTCAAAAACGACAGAGGAGCTCCTTATGAGAGCTCCTTCTCTCCATGCCGTGACACTCACGGCGCCCTGCCCGAAGCTGATATGCAGTAGCCTTGCCTGCATTATTCACTGGAATAAAACCAGTCAGATGAAGCAGTTTTCTCCCCCCACCCAGTGCTGTCCTGAGGATTATATTTGGGAGCTGCCTCGCTCATTTATTTTCCCCACTGAGGGCTCCAGTGGCGTATGGGTTGTCCCTGTCACCTTCTCCTTTTGCCTTTAGTGGTCCCACTGGGGTCCAGCCATGTTCTCAGCAACACCTGCTGTAACAGAGGGTAGGCTTTGGAAAATAACAGGGAACAATAGGTTTAAAAACACCTGTAACTGAAGACTGCACTAAATAAAGCAGCTGTAGAAGTGCTGTCTCAAGAGGGGAGCAGCTTGCTCCCCAATTAACCTGGACTCTGGTTTCTTACTCTGATACTGTGCTCAATCTACACGAGCAGATGATGTAAGTGGATTTCACATAAACAGGCAAGGTCTGGGAGTTGCAGAATTTCCTTTCCTTTTATAAAATGTTATTTTGTACAAAATGTTATTCTGAACCGACCTGCACAGTTTTAGTGGTTATGAAAATGCTGCTGCTCTTTCCACATAATTTATAGTATCAATCTTTCCTTTCCCAAAGGACTTCTGTTCCCTGCTGTCCTGGCTTCAGCTGAGGTAACTTTCTTCTTAGTAACTGTGTGCTGTGTGTTGGATCCAGTATGACAGTAATGTTGGTAATACACTAATTAGACTAATTACTCTAAATCAAGGACTTTCCGGTTTCCCATGCTCTGCTAGGGAACAGGTGCACCAGAGGGAGGCAGCACGGCCAGGACAGCTGACCCAAACTGGCCAAAGGGATATTCCACACCACAGAACATCATGCCCAGTAAATAAACTGGGGGGAGCTTCCCAGGAGCACTGATCACTGCTCACAGGTAGGCTGAGCATCAGTCAGTGGATGGTGAGCAATTGTACTGTGCAGCACTGCTTTCTCTTGGGTTTTAGCTCTCTCTTCCTCTCATTTTTTTGCTATCATTATATGTTATTACTGTTATTATTCTAATTAATATTACTATATTTTACTTCATTTCAATTATAGAGCTGTTCCTATCGCAACTCGCAAGTTTTACCGATTCTTTTCTCCTGTATCTCTTCCTCATCCTACCAAGGAGTGAGAGGATTGAGTAAAGACTGCACGGTACTGAGTTGCCAGCTGGGGTTGAGCCATGACACCAGTTTAAAAAGACACAGCTGGATGCTCTCTGATGGCCTCTCTATCAGGAAGGGATTCTGATATCAGAACCAAACTTCTCCTGGGGTGCTCATAAATCTACTGCTCAGTCATTAATCCATGCTCCATCCATCAGACAGGAAATGCCACTATGGCAGGCTCCAGATCCTGGCACGCAGTCTGTGACGTTCCCATTTTCTGCAATTTTTTTTCCCTGAACCCTGCACTCTTCAGAGGAGGCACCTAATCTTCACAGCAGCCTGCAGGGTGTCAGGGTTTCACGATGAGCAGAGTGTTGTTAGCAGCTGCCTGCACCCATCCTCTCCACTGTGCCGCACAGGCTCTTGCTGACACGACAGTGAGGACCCAGCTGCCCGAGTGGTGTGCAGTAAACTGCACCTTCACACTCCTGCTCGAGTTTCTTCTTCACAGTGCAACCCTCCCAATCCAACAGTTTGGAGGTACATGCCCCAGTGCCTGGGGAAGGGGCAGCTGCAAGGCTTGGAAACCGACTTGTGTGAAAAGACTTGTGACAGAAGTGTGCAGAGACACCCAGCAGAGCTGATACTGCACTTCACACGTTACCTGAGGCTGATGCAAGCAAAAGTCTGGATGTGGCTGCCAGGCACCTCCCCCCATGCCCCTCCACAATCTAATCTGGACACAAACAGTGCAGCAGTCACCAGGCAATGGGGCCCAGCATCCCAAACCAGCTCCAGAGACCATAGGCAGCTCCAGGGCAGGATGCTGAGACTGTCAGGGTGAAGAGCAACTCCTCCCTCACCCCTCCAGCTACAGCCAAGCAGCTCTGTATGTGCCAGATGAGAATCATTCCCTGTCCTCGACACAGCAGCTCTGGATAGCCTCAGTGTAGCTGTATAAACATTATTATTAATTTAATCCTAATGAGTTTTGGCTTCAATGCCTCATGGCAGAGACTTCCATGTACTGAGAATAGCCAGTTATTAAATGATTCCTAAAGGAGGAAGTACAACATTTATGAGGCTGATACTAACATTAGAATTTCCTCCCTTGCATACTTTGCTACATTTTTGCCTTCATTAAAAAATGAAATAAAGACACCATTTGAATCATAACACTGACATTCTAAGCACTTTCCCCCTGAGGATCTTATTTATACCTCTTAATCCCTATTATTGCTCTTCTACACGTAGCAAAACAGGTGGCCAGGTAGGTCAAGAGTTTCTGACCAGATCCATGACGGATGAGGGATTGATGCCAAACCCCAGCCAGTTTCTTCCACTACCCCCATTTGAATGTGAGCACCATTCCCACCAGGGAGGACAGCAGCCTGGGCTGGAATCAGCCTTATTTCTGTCTGAAATAACCACAGCAAAGTCAAGAGCAGAGAGATAGCCTGAGTTTTATGCAAAAAGTAGCAGGTAATGAAAAACAAGCATGAGTGTTATTTTGCAGAGTATGGTCCAGAAAAACACTGGGAATCACATGGGTAGTTTGGTTTTGACTTGCAGTCTTCTGCTGCTGCATCTCTCCCTAGCTCCGGGCAATAAGGGGAATAATGGACAGTTTATATGCAATAGGAATGGAAAAATTACATGTCAACACATCTTTCAGATCCACAGACTGGCTTCCAGCCAGATCAGGAGCTGTCAGAGTCTGAAACTGGGCTGCAGAGTTTGCTTGGGTAAAGTCTGGAGTAGAAGGAAACCAGGGAAAGGAAATAAGAGAAATTAATTTCTTCTTAAAGAGAAATGAATTTTTAAAGTATTTAACAGCATAAACCCCAAATCAGCAAGAAAATTTTTACAGATAGGGAAAAACACAATTTTTCTAGAGCTGTAAACTCTGCTTTCACCTAGATCAGTGAATCTTTGCCAAATACTGGGAGTAGTTGTCCCAGTCACTTCACAAAAAAAGCCATCACGCTGTTAATAGCAGCCTGGTTAATTCTGCAGATGCAGAATTGGTTTCATGGGATATTATCCTTTTTAGGTCTACACCAGCTGCCCACAGGGTAATGCTGTCATGGGAGAAGAGTCAGTAGCACTGGTTCAAATGCTCCTATGGGCAGGTTAGTCAGCAGAAGTGCACATGGCTGCAGAAGTCTCCCAGAACTGCCTGATCCTGGTATCCAGCATTCTGGGAAATTTGGCCACAGCTGCTGTGAGTTGCAACCTGCTGGGGAAGCTCTGCAACCCCTCTCTGGCAGCTCTGATCACAAATCCCATTATTTGTGCAAATCTCACATTTTTCTTGGAGCAGCTTGAAGCTTTTTGCTGTTACTCCTGAGTGGCTGTGCCTCCAAGCACACACAGCAGCAGAATTCCCTGCAACCTTAGCAGCTCCTCCGAGTCTTGTCGAAGGTCCACGCCTTCCATCCACCTCACTGAAAGATGAAAAGAGAGATGTAGCTCCTTGGATTGTGTGCTAGGAATGTGGCCAGGAGCAGGGAGAGGCATTTCCCACCCCTGAGTGTCTTCTGGCTTCTGCACACCCGAGTCTTGGACTGGGCACCTGGTGAGGATGGCTGTTCACGCCACATGGAGTGAACACAGCTCAGCTCCCAGTTTTAAATTGTTGCAGTGGCAAAGAATAAAGCCCATACTGGCATCAGTTTTTGGTTTTTTTTCCTGGCCCCCTTTTTTTTTCCTGGCCCCCTAAGGTTGCAAGGTTGCCCACCGCTGTTGACTGATCAAGTGGGTCCTGGCAAGGGAGCAGAACTCAGAGCCTGCAGTAACCAGGTGCTTGTCAAGGCACTGACCCCAGCAACACATTTGCAGGCTGCCCACTCAGACTGAGAAAAACCCAAGTTTACATGCCAGCTGAGTAAGAGGCAGGAGAATTGGGAGACATTTCCCACCTGTCCCTTTTTGTCTCCTGCTTGAGCAGCCCCAGGGACTGGCAGGCTCACTGGTGACCTCTGTGTGTCCCATGGCCAAGGCAAGGAGCTGGCTTCCAGATGTGCAGCTCCACGGGCAGTGCAGGACACTCCCAGCTGCAGCCTGAGTGTTTCTTATGATGGATGTGGGTTTCCCACAGCTCCTTGCAAGAAGTGGGGTGTGGGCATGTGGGGGTGACTGCTCACCACATCTCTTTTTCCCAAGAGGATAGGTGAACAGGGAGTAAGTCCAGAGCTGGCTGCTCTCTAAAACTCCACATGCATTCCCTCCAACCTAAAGCCTCTGCTAAAGGCTTAGGGCCACTGTGGGCATCTGCATCCACCCCTCCTTCGTCATACTTAAAGGGGGTGGTTGAAAACAAAGAAACCCAGTCTGAAAATACCTGGGTTTTGAATGTCTGTCAGGAATAACTTGTGTCATTTATGAAATTCCCCTGAAAGAAAGGACTAACAGGGATTGAGGCAGTTCACCCTGTGGTGGGATCTTGCTCCCAAAAAAAGTCACCAAGGCAAACCTGCATCATGCTCCAAGTGGCAGAGTCCAACACAGTCACTTGCAATGTGCAGGATATTGTGGAATTCATGGCCTCAGTAACACATGCAGGATGCCACCTCCGCAAGTCAAGGCAGAGGGCAGCCCAAGTGCACCCATTCAGGGAGACATAGGGGATGGAGATGTATCTGAGCCCACACATTTTCCTTCAGCCTTATCTCAAGCTCATAAGGCTGCCCAAAGCTGCTCTTGGCTCGTACTCCCTTCCCTCTGGAGCTCTGGGGCAGCCTTCTGGCCACTGGTCAGGATTACTTTTGCTCCTGTTTATGCTCATATTCCTTTTTCAATCCCAGGCACATCTTCCTCTCCTTCTTTTGGCCCTGGATGACACCCAAGAGGCTGGTACAGCATTTGACACAAGCAAGGGATTCATAATCTCCACCATTTAAAGGCTACATCTGTCACTGAGAGAATATAAATTTTGGGGGCAAAACCTGTGCAGTAAGAGTGCTGCTGAAATGATGAGTTCTGAAAGGTCAGTCCTTCAGACCACCACTGCTGGGCTAGAGTCAGCCTCTGGGTGATGGGGACAGAGGCTGTTTCTATGGCTTTGGGATGTTTCTTGGAACCTGCATGCCTCACAATTCCTCATATGGTGCCTGGTGCCAGTCCTGCATCTAACAGCAGCCTGCACTGTGATGGATCTCTTTCCCCAGCAGCAAATTGATGGGTGATAACAAATGATCTGTAGAAAACAATTTAATGCTTGAAAAAACTTCACAGAATTTGCAATGAGAAGGCTTGGGAACAAGGCTGGCTCAAGTTCATAATACCGAATCTGGTTTTAAATATCAGAAATTATTGGCAGCTCAGTGCTGACTCTGGACTGATTTCACTGTCAGTTTGTGAAACCTTTGTAACCCAATCTCATTATTCTTCCCCCAGGAAACAAGTGGGTCTTCAACACAAAATAATGTTCTCTCCTCTGAACATAAACTCATTTTAGGGATCCCGGTGCCATGACCATGTGCCTTGAGATTGTTCACTGAAGGTTGCCACAGCTATCTCCATTTTTTCTGAAGCACCTCCAGCACCAGTTCAGGAAATCTAATGTTTTGAAGTTCTTCCCCCGGCCACCTTGAGAAGCAGTCCCAAAAAACCCTGCAGCTCCTGATGAGCACACAGGGTGGAGGAGGATGCCACAATGGGGACAAGAGGAAAACTGTGCAGGGAGCTCCTGAGAGGGGTTTACCTGCCCTCAGCAGTACCCTGCAAGTGAGCAGGAGCTCCAGCCTCTTGGTGGGGGCCTGCAAAATTTCATCCCAAATAAAGCCAGTCACATCAAGAGTTCAGCTCTGAGCAGGGGTAAGGCTCAGCTGCTGAGCTGAGTTTCTAAACTGCTTTCAAAATTGCACAGAGGCAGAAGAAAAAACAGGGAATGGCGGTAAATTAGGCAAAGGCGAGCTGGAAAATCACATGCAGTAGGCTGGGCACAGGCTGGCAGCTCCCCCTTCTCTCCCTGCTGGCACCTTGGCTTGTCCTCACTTATGCCCATTTGGGATAAGTGCTGGCTCAGAGGATGATCAATGAGATCCCATTGTCCCTGCCTCCCACCCCAAAGATGCTGCCTTCGCTGCCTCTTTTAGACTGTGCAGGGGGGAACCTTGCAGGGAGCCTTCCCATGGGGAACCTGGTGGAAACACGCAGCTCAGACTCAGAGAGAGGCGTCCCTAATATGGTCTCAGCCTCGCTGACTGGCTGGGGGCTCCTGGGGGAGGAATGGAGCCCCTTATAAAAGTACCCAGGTCCTCCCACAAAGGCAAACGTCCCTGGGCTTCAGCAGAGCTTCAGTGAACCTTGCTCGATATGGGAATTTCATCCACCCTCTGGAGATTATCCAAGCTTTCTTGGGTTTCATATGGCATGAGGTGGTGGCCTGGTCTGTCTGTGCGTGACCTGGCGGATGCCAGCAAAGAAAGCCCCTTTCCAAGCAGCACACGGCTCCTGCCAGCATCTCTCTGGAAGGAAACCTGCTGGTATCCCCCTGCCATGGGCTCCTGCCTTGCTCCCTGCTCCCTGCCCCCCTCTCCCTGCCAGCAGCAGCCCATGCCCCAAAGGGTGCACAGCAGTGCCACCACGCCAGCCCTGCTCACTGCTCTTCCCCACGGCAGAACCCGCAGCAGCTCCTCTTTGCTTTTGCCTCTTCCAAACGTGCTCAGGTGCCCGTTTATGTGCTGTAATCACCCCATCCACACCCCAGGCAGCCTCCTTGGCCCCAGGAGCCGTGTGTGGGAGATTCCCTGAGCTGCAGTGCTGACCAGGGCTGCACCCTACCTGCAGCAGGGCCGCAATGCCCAGTGCCGGGGCCAGAGCCCCACCGAGGTGGGAGCCGAGCCCTCGGGGCCGGGCCGGGCCAGGGCTGGGGCTCACAAGAGCTGGGGCCGCTGGAGCACAGAGATCCAGCCCCAGATGTTTCCCGTAGCACACGCAGAGGACTTCTGGAGAACGGTGTGTGCCAGGGATGGCTCACTGCTGGCATGTCCAGCCCAAAAGGCAGCACAGCCATCCCTCAGGGCCAACGCGAACACGTAGCAGAAAGGATGGAGCTTTTCGAACAGGTAATTCTCTGGTTTATCAAAAAAAAAGAAAAATGAAAAGCATTTGAGTCGTTTAGAGAGCAGCTCCCTGACTTGCTCAGAAATACAAAGGGCATTGTCTGGTGGCTGTGTGTCGGGGCAGGGCTGCGGCGGGAGCACCACAGCCATGCCAGCAATCACGCTGCAGTTGCTCGTCCGGAACAGGGCAGGGGGGGCAAACGCAGCCCCCCAAATAGCGCTCAGAGTGGGGAGCCAGCCCGGGCAGCCGCCGGAAAGGGAAGAGAAAGAGCCTTGAACAAAATGTCAGCACCACGAAGGCATTTGCTCAGGTCTCCCGGAGGACTGTTGGGATGGAAATGCATGGCACACCTTTAAATGGACATAAAATGTGCCATCGGTGGGGTGGGATCTATTTTTAACCCCTTGGAGTCTGCAGATGTGCAAACCCCCTGAAAGCAGCTCTCGGCAGCTAGAGAGAGAGAGAGGCGTGTGACCAGCCTTTTGGCTACCGGGCTGGGAAATGCCACGGCACTCAGGGCTCGTTTATCCCCCAGTGAGGAGGGAGATTAAAGTCTTATCGTGCCCCTTCCTTTGCCTTGGTAGCAGCCCCGGCCGGCAGCCTGGGCACACACATACGTGTTAAGCACTGCCGACCGCTCGCCAGCTTTGCAGTTTTCTTTTTGGAAAAGGACTTTCTGGGTCTGGGTAAATAACCTCGGCTTCCCTCCCCCCGGCTCTGCCTGCGGGAGGCAGCTGGAAGAAAAGCTGCTGCAAGGCAAGGAAAAGAATCGAGCCGCCCGGGGGAGGGCGAGGAGCATGCCGGCGACCCGCTGGTGGCTGCCGGGGGCAGGACAGCCTGCGGCAGGGGCTCAGCTCTTGTGTCAGCACCGCTGTGAAGCCATGGGAGCTGCATGTCAGCCACCCTGGCCTGCGGTCTGGCATTGTCCTGCACCCCCTGCCCCTGCCTCATGGCCAGCAGGCGACACGCAGCCGCCAGCCCAAGCCTCCTCCAGCTGTGTAGTTAAAGCAGCAGCCGACCTCGGCAGGGAGCAGGGTATGTGTCTGCGGCCCTTCAGTGTGTATTACAAAATATACACTGCATTTTGTAATATCGCCCATCGTGTCTTAAGGGTTTCCTCATCACTTTCTGGCAGGAAACCCAGCTGTTCAGCAAAGCCGGTGCTGATTTGAAATACAGAAGAACAAACACTACAGCCATTTCTCCAGGTCTCTCCAGATTACAATTTTAATACATTTGTCTCCAGGCACCTGTTTGTCCCCTCTAGTGCTCTCCATCCTAACCCACTCCAGCAAAGCAGCTTCTTCACAAGGACAGGCACCAAAAAGGCCAGCTGCAGCCAAAAAGCAGCTATGGATCCTGCAGCATCCCTGCAAGAAGGGTACTTCAGTTCTGCTTTCACATGGCTTGGCACCCAGATTTTGGTTGTGAGAGGATGGGGAGCAAATGAAACCTGTGCTCCGTGGGAAAAACCCCAGCTTGAGACACAGCATCCCTCCCATGCTGTCTTGAGAATTTGTTTTGAGAATGGTTTTGACAAATGGATGCTCTTGAAAAGAACCTGTGCACCACTTGCGAGCTGCTCCCCTGCAGAGAGCTGACATCTGCATATATGGTTTATAATGAATTATCCACTCAGCACGGGGAACCCGTTGGCTCTGGAGAGTGGTGTTAGGCTGACTTTCTCCCCAGCCTGCTGAGCCTCCTATGAACCAGACTTCTCCCTGCAAAAATCCACCATGGTGCCCTGACCCCTTTGTCCCTGCCACCCCACACAAAGTGGCCATCCGTGTCCAGAACACCACATCATCCAGGCTGCTTCTGGAAAATTATGTGCTGATTTTGCCACTGAAGAGGGCCAAGGGTGGTGCAGGGAGCTGTTTCTGGAGCAGAAAAGGAGCTGGTTGTGGAGCTTGTCAGATCTTGCCCCAGCACTGACACTCACCTGCTGCCCCACTTGCCGTGGGTCAGAGATGATGGGCACTGTGAGGAAACTGGGGGGATACAGAAATAAAAAACTTTGCTGAGCCAAGCTTCCAGGAGAAGCTTACTGAGCAGGGCATTTTGCTAGCAGTGGCTGATAAGGTGGCTGGCTTTATTCCTGAGAGAGGAGATTGGGAGTTTGGGACTCTGGCCTGTGCTCCTGGCACTCCCACAGCTTTGGGGGCATCCTTGTCAACCCCACAGTCCTGCTCCCCATGCCCTGCAAGACCAGAGAAACATATTCCTCTGGGTCAAACTAATGAAACATTCATTCATTGGTAGTTGTACAGCCCTATGTGACTGCTTCCAAATGCTGTCCCCGTGGTGCTGAGACCCATTGTCTGCTCCAAAGCCCCTTTGGAGGAAGGCACTCAGGATAGGTGAATGAACACTGTGGCAGCACTGCCTTGCTGAGCTGGACATGAAAGAAACTGTCTTTCTGTGAAGTCCTTCAGAGCCAAACTGAATGTCCAGCAGAAAGCAGCTGTCTCCTGCACACAGAAGGAGGTGAGCAGAAATAAAACCAATTCCTTCAGTCACTGAAGTCTCAGAACCAGGGGATGCTGTAACCCCACTGACCTGCTTTCCAAGGTGCTGGTTTTGGCTGAGGTAGAGTTAATTTTCTTCACAGTGGCTGCTATGGGGCTGTGTTTTGGATTTGTGCTGGGCACAGTATTGATAATATTAAGATGCTTTTGTTATTGCTGAGCAGGGCTTACACAGAGCCAAGGCCTTTTTTGCTTTTGGTTCTGCCACACTGGAGAGGAGGTGGGGGAGAATGGGAATCTGAGCAGACTCAGCCAGGACAGACAAACTGAGCAAAGGGATGGTCCAGACCACATCATAACATGTCAGTATATAAAGTAGGAGGAAGAAGGAGGAAGGACATTTGGGATGATGGCATTTGTCTCTCCAGGTAACCATTACGTGTGATGGGGCCCTGCTTCTGCAAAGGCAGACTCAGGATGTACGTGTGTCCCACATTCAGCCCTCATCTCTCATTTTCCCAGTCATTTGCAGATGACCACCATGGAAAAATGACTGACAGGGAAAGAATAAGATCATGCATTCATCCAAACCACTCTTTAAAAGCAATTTGCATGTGTTTGTCCCTCCTTGCCTGTTGTCTGTGAAGAGGATATGGACAAAACAGGTCAGTACTCTTCCTTCTGCCCTTAGTGGCACCCTGCTGTGCTTCCCAGTACAATTTCCACAGCATTCCTCACATCCTTTTGCCTCATCTCTCTCGTGCTGGACCTACTTGATAACCACTATGTTATCAGCATTTGGAAACGCGTTTTATTGCAGCTCCAGCCAGAACCCCAGGGAGGAGGATGCAGCTCTGGAGATGTGTCCCTGCTGACCTGCACATCCAAGCCCTGTCAGCACTGAGGCACCCCACAGCTGCAGCCAGCCGGGGAGCAGTGACCCGGAAAGGGCTCCCGTGTGTGGCAGGGACCAGGGCAGATGCCGGCAGGGACCCCCACTGAGTCTCCTTTCCACTCCATAGCTGTGGCAGGGAGCAGCTCCAGCTCCCCAGCCTCCCTCCAGGCATTGGGCACAGGGAGAAAACCACTGGCTGCTGGGTTTGCTGGCATGCTTCCCTAGAGTAACCTCCCCCTGCTCCTCCTCACATCCTGGGACACCTGCAGGGGCTTGGCTCAGACAAATCTTCACTCCACTCTTCTTTCTCCACCTTGTGCCCAGCAGACTGCAGCCATCCACCTCTGCCTCCTGGGCTAGTTCATGGGGAAAAAGCCTAGCAGCACATTTGGTCTGCTCTTCAGAGGGCAGTCAGCATGCAGTGGTTTGTTGTGTCCTTTCCAAGTTCCCTCACTCCTCCAAATTATTCCCTTGTTCCCACACCATGCCCCTAGAATCCTCTCCACATCTTGGAGGGCTTGTTTAGCGAGTCAGATTTAGCAAGGCATGACTTTATAAATAGAGAGGGGCATGGTTGGGGACTGTGCAACATGACTCACAAGTGAAACTGCCAGCGAAGAACTTATCAGACATTTGCTTTAAATATTCATTTAGCAGTACCAAACCCTCCTTACA
The DNA here is from genome assembly GCF_001522545.3 of Parus major. Lineage (NCBI taxonomy): Eukaryota > Metazoa > Chordata > Aves > Passeriformes > Paridae > Parus > Parus major. Next base: position 42,107,483 of record NC_031770.1, on the reverse strand, counting down.
GTTACACCTCCCATATAAAAACACCCTTCCCATATGCAGCCAGTGTATTTATGTTACTTTCTCCAAAGCTATTCCAAAGCCACTTACCCTTGTGCTGGTCAGAGATAAGCCAGAGTCAGAAAGGAAAATACCTCCTTGGAGCTTGAGCCTGCCATTGTTTCCAGCACTGCAACTCAGCAATCTTTCCCAACACAAAGTCAATGGCATAACGATTATGCCATAAAACATTTTCTCTTTTAATGGTTTGTTTTGGTTTTTTTCCACCCATGTATGTTATTCATCAAAACTACAACTCCTACAGAACACCTGTGGCCCAGACTTGGGTCTTACTGCTCTTCAGTTTTCTTCTATACCCTCATTTTCTCAACTGATACTTAATTCAGACAGATTCTTCCACAGGAAATGGAGAAAAAACAGATGTGAATTATTAAATGAGAAAAAAAATCTCTACAGAACAATCCTATACATGCATCCTATACATTCCGTGGCCTCAAGCTGTGCCAGGTTCTGGACCCACAGCATCAGAAGTAACTATTCACTCTTTCTCCTTTCTGCTTCCTCTTGTGATTGCTTTTATTGCTATGGCTTTTTTACTTAATCTGAGACCTGATCAACCAAGAACTTAAAAATTAACCAAATCTGATAGTCCCCACACAGCTTCAGTGGGGCTGAATCAACTCCAGCATTCTCGCATGGCAGCAGAGGGGATCTGAGACTGGGTACATGGGCTGGAACTTTGCTGCAATGCTGAACTAGAGCAAATCCAACATGCACAAAGAGTAGAAATGAATACTGAGTGTGATGTCACTACAGCACCCCAGAGCCTTCTCCATTACTTCTGTGTTGTTGAACATCCCAGACTCCTCCTCTTTCCGTGGCTATGCCTCCATCCCAGTGTTTGTCCTGTCCTTGCCCAAACCCCCCCTGCCATCTGCTGACCTTGCAATATTTTCCGTGCTGTTCTTTTCTCTCCCCTTTTTATTTTTAAACGGTGATGCACATTCAGCAGGTGCACTCCCTGGGCTGCCCGCAGTCCTGCCCCAGCCTTTGCCACGGGAAGATGCAACTGGGGAGGAAACCAAGCACCTCCAGTTTGGGCAGAGCTACACCTGGTTTCTGGATTCTGATCAAGATTTTTTGACAGGAGTTACATCAACTTTCTGTTGAACAATTGCTTCTCCACTCTGGAACTTGTGCAGCAGGCACTAAAAGAAAATAAAGCAAGGTGTCAGCAGAAGCTAAGTACCTCAGGGATTGAATTACACCCTTTTTAAGCTGACTTTGGGATTTAGCTCTGAGTTCCACTTAATACCGTATTTTGCTGTCTAAGCAGAACCAATCTTCTTTATTAACCTGTCTGGCATTTAAACCATCTAATGTGAATAGAGGAATCATAACACCTTGACCACGCAGTCTTGGCCAGGATGGGCTGTCTTCAGTGGTCTAACAAAAATTAAAGAAAGAGAGAATAAATCTCAGAGTAGAAGGGTCTAAATTATTCACCACGTTTCTCCTAAAAAATTTATTCCAAGAAAGATTTTGCATATTCTCACTGAGTGTACTGGTTTGAACTCTGTAATCCTCCTCAGTTTGCCACCTCTATTAGGTTTGAAGAATAATCTTATCACAAAGGGCTCTTGGAGGCTCAATATCAAGGAGTCACACCCAGAACAAGGACAGAAACTGCTGGTGTTTTGGGTTGCTGGTGGGAACAGCTTGGGAGGAAGTGGCAGGTCTGGGCTCTCAGCAAGACAAAGGACTTGCAGGGGGGCACAGCCAGAGATTCCCAGAACCACCTGTGGCTACTGCAGCCTCCAGCTTGTGGCTGCAATTGGAAAATGCTCAGATTTCAAGACTTTCTCTGGTATTTGTGCCAGGAAACAGGGCTGCATGACTTTCAGAGCTAAATTTAGGATCACAAGTATTTCACATTCCCCAAACACCTTCTATGACAACATCTCAAAACCCTTCATGAGCATTTGCTATTCCTCATTATCTTCCTTGGAGATGGAAAATAGAAAAGCCACTTTGCTGGGAACAAACAGAGCTATGACTGTTGACTTGCTCATGGTCACAGAGGAAAACTGTGATGGAGGCTTGGTATGGGAAAAGAGAAAGGAGGAAGAAAACCAGCTTTCCATACTGAACTGCTTGGTTCCTGCAGCCACAGAAACAGGGACTGTCACCTTCTGCAGTGCTGCTGGGATCAAGTAGGATTAACACCATCACTACTTCCAAATGATTTCGATAAGGAATTTCTGGTAGCTCTTAGTTGATTTTTTTTTTCCTAGTGTTGAGAATAAGGGGTTCCAGGACAAGAAACTCTTATAGAAAAAATACTCAGCCTTTGGAAAAGTACTTCGGGCTCCCCATAACACTCTGAAAAACTTGTGGCAAGAAAATGGGCAGCTTTAGCACCTGAACCTCCTAATTTTCTGAATGGAATGTAGTGCAGGACAGGCTGAGCTCCCCACAGTGCCCTTTGGTTGTGTTCTGCAGGTAGCCCAGTGACAGCATTGCTCAGTGCTAGCAACCCGGATCTGGTTTAGACTCTTATGCCGCTGTTATCGTAACTAATTCTCATGGTTATTGTTGCTGGAGGGAATTTAAAAGCCTTACAGATCAGATACAGTTGCCCTTCGAAACCTTGTGGCCTTCTTTTGTGTTGATCTGCCACAGATCTCCTCCCAGTTGTGTGGTCCCGTCCTTCCCTCTGCAGGCAGCCACAGGGAGGTTTGGGAAGGGCAGGGCTGTTCTGTCGCTGTCTGCTCCCCCAGCACGGCTGGCAGTGCTGTGGTTCTTGCACTGCTCCAGCCTCCGGCGCTTTCCCTGCTCTCTGGCTGTCCCCTTCCCAGCTCTGACCTACCCAAGGCAGCACCAGCAGCTCAGACACCACAACTGGCAGTGTCAGCTCTCTTTATTTTGCACTCGAATCGATGAGCTGGTGTCTGTGTCCAGGGGGTTTGAGGAAGCAGTGGTGTGGGATGAGCGGTGACACCACCGTGATCAGTCTGCCCGTGGGAGCACCCTTGTCCCTGCCTGCAGGCACCAGGACAGCTCTTCCCTGGGGAAAAGAGCAGAGTTACGTCCGTGCAGGGATCTCCTCACACACCTGTACCTGAGGCCTTACAGCACTTCTGCTTTGGACAGAGGACAGCCCAGCAGAAGTGTGACAAGGTGTGACCTCCACTGCAAATGCATCCCCGGTTCTCCTGCCTTTGTGAGCCAGGCTCAAGGGTGATGCCTGCTGATGCTGACTTTGGGCTGCTCATCGCTGAGCATGTGTGAGAGTCTTCTTTCAAGGCGATCTTCCCCCTTTTCCCTCCTCCCTCCAGCAGCAGATTTCTCAACTTTAAAGCCTTGTTTACCCTGGAAGAGAGAGAAGCTGCTGGAAGCCAAGCAGTGAGGGCACAGGGGAGCAGGGAGTGTTTGTTTGGAGTGAGTTATGGGTGGGAGTGATGTGCCAAGGAAGAAAACTGCTTCCAGGGAGCTATATATATGCAGCTCCCTGAGGTGGGGTTACATAGAGGCTCATTCCCGAGCTGCCTGTGGCACTCCCTGAACATCAACAGCCAGAACTGCCTCCAAGCTGCAGCTTTATTTTCAGAGCGTGGCCTTGAGCAGCCGAGACAAGACGGGGTTTGGCTGTGGTCCCTGCAGGCACAGAGACTGAGCTGCCCAGTCACCACAGGCAGGGGAGTTTCAAGGCTGACAGGGTGCCCTGGAGTGGGGGAAGAAGGAGACAAGTGGGGAAATTAAGAATTTCTCCAACATCTGCTCATTCCCAACACACACAGCACACAGCCCTAGTGGGAGCCAGCAATGCTTTGGCTTTCCCTGCTGCACTGCAATCAGCAGCTGCTTTATTTTTCAGAACCTGGACAAATGAAAAACAGAGTGTCTGCAAGCTGCAAATACAACTACTTCCTAAAGCCTGCAGCCAGAACCTGTTGGTCCCTCCAAAATATGTTCTGGCCATGAGGGTCTGAAGAGGATCCCCAAAGTTGCCAGCAGTTCCCAGGGAAGTGTGCAAGGCTGGGGGACATTTGGAATGGTCCTGTTGCTAAAGCAGCCCATGTTGACTGGCATCTGCCCTGCACACCAGCACTGCCTGCAGTTACCCACTGGCTGATCAATAGGTTACAGTCACCCTTGTGTACTCCACTTTCCAGCCCCAGGAAATGAGCCATGAAAATCTATGCAATTGTATAGCTCTTCGATTATTTTTTTTTAAGAAAAATGCCTGTTTGATTCAAAAATAAATAAATAAGCAAATAAACCCTAACAAGAAATATTCTGTTCAATTATTTTTCCCTGTGGATTAACAAAATAGAAAAATCACAAAATTCTCCTAGAAAATAAAATCATCTGACTCTTTGAAGACCTTCATTTTAATGCCTCCATTTCAGAAATAAGGATTGCAACAGAATTTTTTGCTTAGGAATTCCCTGTGAGAAGTGGTGATAATTTTCAGGTGGCCTTTATTTTGTCCCTTTAGTAAAACTCATTAAATAAATATTACATGGGAGACACACAGTCAAAGGAGTGAACAGTGGGGCTGCACTGATGTCAGGTCTGATTCCCTCAGCAAATCCAAGCCCAGTAAGTACTGTGGGTCAAAGCGCTTTTTGTTTCTGCAGTTTTGGAACCCAAGGGGAGAAGCATGCTGGGGTGCCAGTTCCCTTTGCACAAAGCCATCACCTTTGTGGGAGGGTACCCCATTCTGGTCTCTGTGCAAATGCAGGTTTCCACTTCAGCAAAATCTGTACCAAAATAAAATTAGGAATAAAAATCCAGTGTGCTCATCTTCTCCAGGATTTCATTTTCTCTTTCATTCCCACGTTCCCTCAAGACTTTCCCTCAGAGCCCAGGTTTTCCCTTAGCTCCTTATATAACTGAGGTAATGGCCCAGGCATCTGCAGATCTGGGGGAAGCTTACACCAAAACCCAGTCATGACTGTTCCTCCCAAGCTGGTCTAAACAGCCCCACATAATTTTTGTCCTTACAAGGACTCCTCCTCTCTCGAGATTTTCCATCCCTTGGTGATATTTGGACCAAGGGCAGCTTCTTGGGTTGCCTGCTGGATTTAGACTTAAGTTATGGAGGGTTGTCCAGCCCTGGTCCATATGTCTGTAGTGAGCTGCAGCCCCAGATGATGATTTTGGTGCAGGCAAAAGCCAATCCCCTTCATAAGCCTCCCTCCCACAGTACCTGAGTGTCCTGCATCCTTCCTTCTCTCCCCTTTTACTCCTCTGATGTCCCATTTGTCCCTTTACCTTTCTCAAAACAGAGGATGATGGTCTTGGGGATCTTTTGGGTCCTGGGGATCCTTTGCCTGCTGCCAACAGCACTGTTAGAGGTGCAGGGAGGGTAATGAAATTATTGAGAACTGCGCAACAACCCAGACCACTGTGCACAAGCAAAATTTTCCAAAACACCTTCCCAATAATGGGGCTTGTGAGCCATATGAAAGTCCAACTCACCTGTTTCCAAATAATCATGTCTTCAATTGCTACAAATATTAAGGAAAACCCCAAGCCCAAATAAAAGGCTGGTTTCAGAATAAAAGAGAGTGTCTAAGTTTGAAATTAAAACCTGAACAGGGTGGTTTCATAGGCTTAAGACTCATGACATCCCTGCTCACTGATTAAGCAACAAAAACAACAAACTAGTCATTTGTAAGAATGTACTTTAGGGGACTTAGCTTCAACTGGATGAAATTGGCACTGGGGCTGCTGGGAATACCTGATGCTGGGGGTGAGAGTGAGAACAAATGCTGCTGTTAGAGGCAGCAGACAATGATGTGACAGTGGCAGCATCAGCCTCTCGGTGCAAGGTAGTGCCTGTGTCACACCCTGACTGCTGAAGGACTCACCTCTGCCCACAGCTGTGTTCATCAGGGGTCCTAAACCCAAGTTTGGCACTGCAAAATATAGGTCTTTATTCAGAAGGAGTAAGCATCTCCTGATCCCTTTGATTTTTATCAGGCTAGAGATGAGTGGCTGGCTCAGCATCACTCCCCCTTTCAAAAATCAGCCTATTCCACTGTGGGTTTAGGGCCATAAATTAAAATTATAGGTGAAAAAGTGGAGTCTGTGAATGCTGTCTAACTCATGAGGCTACTATTCTAAGCTAACTTTTATCTGTGTCTCTAAAACAGTCTTTTAATTAAATAACAGAAGCAGGTCTTAAAATCTATTTCATAGCACCACCCAAGCCACAGCTGAGCCTGAGATCAGGGGTCAAGTACTGAGGACTTAATGTTAGGCACCTCCCAAAATCCCAACAGGGAGTTGACTGGTAGAGTACGTGCCACTACACAAATGGCAATGAAAGTTTGTGTTTGCTTTTTGAGAAGCAGCTGTTTTTTGGGAAACAACTGGCTTCCAGTCCATCCCCAGTCCCTGAGAGCCCTTAGGGCTGCCCCGTGGCCCTCTCTGTCCTCAGATACCAGGGAAGGACCAGGGCAGCTCCTCCCACAGGCTTTTGCTTTGGGATGGTGCTAAACAAGAAAGTGAACTCGTGTGTGGCTCTCACTTTGATGCAAATAAAACCAGCCAAAATGCAAAACAAATGCACCCTTAGCATAGTCACAGCAGAGCAAAAAACCTTCCTGGGCTAGAAGTTTATCTGTAAATCATCTTTTTTCCCCCTGGTACTGCTGTCTCCTGCAGCAAAAGAACACCCCAAAACTCAGGCACTGAGTGGAGTGGCACATTATAATCATCTCATTTATTATTCGTAGGTCCTGCAGCATTTTATGGATTCCATCTGATTTCTTGTTTGGCAGGATAGGAGCATTATAGGGAGACATCCCTGGCTCCAAAAGCCCTGCCTTTAGCAGGACTCACTAACAGGCTGTAAGCCTTTCCTTCCCTCTCTTGGAACAGGGTATTGCTTTTAGACACGTCTTGTCCTGGTTGCTTCAGGGTAATTTGGAGAGGCTCCATATCTAATTTTCCCTATTTCCCTGGGGCTGCCCACACTTCTGGGTTCACTTTAGCATAGGCCTTGCCAGACATTTGATACAAAGGTACAACAGAACTTGCCTTTGTATCACCTTTTGCAATATTAATTTACATTCCCAATTTAGCCATCCAATCTCTTCCCGGAAAATCACAATTGTGAGCAAATAAAAATTCCTGCAGGGTCCTGTGCTCCAGAAGTCCTCCTCCTTCAAAGGCTGGTGGCTCTTGCACATATGCCCTGAGCCTGGAAGATGTGCCAAGCCTGGTGGGGCTTTAGGATGGCTCCCAGAGGGAGTGAAGCTCCCAGAGAGAACACCTGGAGAGTGTGTGTGTGTCTATGAATGCTGGAAATAGAGGGGGGTCCTGGATCCCCCTCACCCCAGTAAGAGAGAAATGAGACAGGCCAGGAGCATCTTTCCCTCCTCCCGTTCTGCTCTGCCTCCTCATTGGCAGCCAGGGTGAGCAAACACTCTCAGCAAGGGGAAGCCCCTGGGATTTTCCTTTGCTCCTAGGGAGTTCCTGAGTACGGGATGTGATCCCGGGAAGGGCTGGTTCAAGGGGCCGAGGAGGGGGGGGTCCCTTCTCAAGCAGCTCCTCGTGCGTGACCACTGGCAAGGGCAAGCGTGTCAGGCAGGGTGAGGAAGTGGCCCTGGCTGCCCTCAGGCCCCCAGGGACAGCACGATGGCAGGTGGGTTACCCATAAGTGGAGTGGAAAGCTCTTTATTTAACCTGCACCCGCCACCTGCCCTCAGCCCCAGCCTTGCCTTCCTCGGGAGCATGCCAGGGCTACTTTTTTGGCAGGCTGAGCCAAAAGAATTATTTTGCAAGCAAAGGCTCCAGGTAACCCTTTCCCGGCCGGAACTGGCACTCTGCAGAGTGTCAGGGCACCCCCCTTGCAGCAGCTTGATGCAGCCACCCCGCACTGCCCTCAGTGCCACCCAGCAGCCTGCACCCCGAGGGGGTCACAGAGCTGGCTGGGGTCCTGTCCCCTCCCAGTCCTGCTCCTGTCTGGGGAGCCCAGCCCCACCGCCCACCACCCTCACGCTGCGTCCACAAGCGACGGAAGAGCCCGAGCAAATGACGACAGACAACGGCATCAGGGAGTGACAGAATGACTGATGATTTAATGCTTCTTGAAGTTTTTTGTTTCCTTCCACAGGGCATTGGTTTTAAAAACAAACAAAACGAGATAAAATAAATTAATTTATGTACACTTTACATACACTGTGTCACGTGGAGCTTTGCAGCAACAGTAACCAGAAATCCTTACAAAATAGAAAGTTACATGGCTGTTGCAGGCCCTCGGCCGCCTGCAACCTTCAAGGTTGTCATCCTGAGCGTGGTTGGCAAAGTGATCATGTAAACATGTTTAGAAGCATTTACGGTGGACAATGGATGGGCCAGCTTCATCGTATTCCTGCTTTGTGATCCACATCTGCTGGAAGGTGGACAGGGAGGCCAGGATGGAGCCGCCGATCCAGACGGAGTACTTACGCTCAGGTGGGGCAATGATCTGGAAAACACCAAGAGAGCTGAAGTGAGCAAACACGACTGCTGCGGGCGGCAGCCCCGGCACAGCCGCAGGAAGGGCGGCAGGAGAAGGCTGCTCCCAGCACCTTCGTGCTCCAGCCTTACCTTGATCTTCATCGTGCTGGGGGCCAGGGCTGTGATCTCCTTTTGCATGCGGTCAGCAATACCTGGGTACATGGTGGTACCCCCGGACATGACGTTGTTGGCGTACAGGTCCTTCCTGATGTCAATGTCGCACTTCATGATGCTGTTGTAGGTGGTCTCATGGATACCTGCGGATTCCATACCTGGGGGCAGCAGGGGGAAACAGGCAGGCACAAGTTAAGGGCAAAGCGAGAGCTCCACGTGGTGACTCTGGGGAGAGGGGAGAGCCGCCGAGGGAAGGGAGAGGGAGGGGGTCACGCACCAATGAAGGAAGGCTGGAAGAGGGTTTCTGGGCAGCGGAAACGCTCATTGCCGATGGTGATGACCTGCCCATCAGGCAGCTCATAGCTCTTTTCAAGGGAGGAGGAAGAGGCAGCGGTGGCCATCTCGTTCTCAAAGTCCAGCGCCACATAGCACAGCTTCTCCTTGATGTCACGGACAATCTCACGTTCAGCTGTCAGGGGGAAGCAAAGGCGTCAGTGTTTGCAGAGGAGGAGGAGCAGGGAGCACTTGCACTGCCTCCATAGGTCTGCTGGGACTCCAGACCACCAGCCACACATCAGCTCCCACCAGAGACCATTTCTGGGACTTGCAGCGGGGTAAGAGCATCTCTAGGAGCGTAAGGGATGGAAGCGAGAGGGAACTTTTTGGAGGAGGGAATGGTGCTTACCTGTGGTGACGAAGGAATAGCCACGCTCAGTCAGGATCTTCATCAGGTAGTCCGTGAGGTCCCGGCCGGCCAGATCCAAGCGCATGATGGCATGGGGCAGGGCATACCCTTCATAGATGGGGACGTTGTGTGTCACACCGTCACCAGAGTCCAGCACGATACCTGGGGAGACAAGAAGCAGCCATCTGAGAGATGTGGCCCACAGAGGGTCCTGCCCTGGGGGGCAGAGCGCTCGTCAGATGTGGGGGACCAGTCCTGGGCGTCCTTGCTTGGGGAAGAGGGGCCAGCAGTAGTTAGCACTCACCAGTGGTACGGCCAGAGGCATACAGGGACAGCACAGCCTGGATGGCCACGTACATGGCAGGGACGTTGAAGGTCTCAAACATGATTTGGGTCATCTTTTCACGGTTGGCTTTGGGGTTAAGGGGGGCCTCAGTGAGCAGAGTGGGGTGCTCCTCTGGGGCGACGCGCAGCTCGTTGTAGAAGGTGTGGTGCCAGATCTTTTCCATGTCGTCCCAGTTTGTGATGATGCCATGTTCAATGGGGTACTTCAGGGTCAGGATACCTCTCTTGCTCTGGGCTTCATCCCCTACGTAGGAGTCCTTCTGACCCATACCCACCATGACGCCCTGCAGGGGGGGAGAGCGGGGGCTCAGCAACCTCTCCACGGGCAGCACCACGGGGCTCCCCAGCAGGACGGGAGGATGCGGCGGGCTGGAAGGCAGCAGGGATCCGCAGCCACGGCTGCGGCAGGGCGTGCGGGGAGGCTCGGAGGGGGAGCGCGCCGTACCTGATGGCGGGGGCGGCCAACGATGGAGGGGAACACGGCCCTGGGGGCATCGTCGCCGGCGAAGCCAGCCTTCACCAGGCCGGAGCCGTTGTCGCACACGAGCGCGGTGGTCTCGTCCTCGTCACACATGGTCTCGGCTGTGTCTGCGGGGACACAGGGCGCCGGGGCTGAGCCTCACGGCCGGCCGGCAGCCGCGGGTGCTGGCGGCGGGGCCGGGGCTTACCTGGGCTGGCTGCGGGCTCCGCGCGTCGGGCAGAGAGAGAGGCTCCCGCTCCTCGCCGGGTCACTCGTGGCCGCCGCGGCCGCCGCCGA
>NC_031770.1:42062873-42097011 GCF_001522545.3 Parus major | reverse complement strand
CGGCGGCAGCGACCGGCCCCCAGGAATGCGGCCCCGGCCGTCCCCATATTTGGGCGTCGGGCCCGGCGCGGCCCCGGCCCGGCGGTGCCCAAAGAAGGCGCTCCTGGCCCCGGCCCAGGTGAGCCGGGCCCGGCCGTATAAGGCGCGTCTGCCGAGCCCCCCCCCGCCACCGCCCGCGGCCGGGGCCGAAATAATCCCCCGGCACCACCGGCCCCGTTAAGGGCAAAGCAGGTGGGGGCGGCCGGGAGCCCCGCGGGGCTCAGCGGGGCAGGAGGCGAGCGGCCATCGGCTCCGCGGCCACCACGTGCCGAGGCTTGGGGCTGCGAAGGGAAGCGCTTCTCTCCCAGGTCTTTCCCATAGCTATAGGTGAACCCAGGGGCAGAACGGGAACTGGGAGAGAAGAAGTGACAAGGTAGATCCTTGGTTTGCAGGGCATGCGGCGACAACCCGTGCAAAACCCACAAATTTACACATCAGGTTAAACCGTGTGTCGTTTCCTTGCTGTGATTTAAAAATGGAAAATAAATGCACGGGATAACATCTGTCAGACAAATGCCCGAAGAGAAGCCCGGTAAAGGATTAATCCTGGTCTGATCCCAGAAGCCTGACGTAGTCACGAATGCTGGTGCCATTACGAGTGCCCATTGCTGGCCGCTTGCAGCACGGAACCCTTCAGCTATCCCTGTGGCTCACCCTTTCCAAAAGGAGCACACTCTCACAGACAAGTCATCTCTGACGAGCTGAAGGTACTATGCAAGTGAAAAGGAACAGTTCATCTCCTTCAGCTACGGGTATTTAAGCAGAGATTCCATGCGGGACGCTTGGAAGATTTTACAGATACTTGTTTTCCAACTGAAAGAAGAGGCAGTAATGCAAGCGGATTTGCAGCCCTGACACTATGTTGATGCAAATCTACCTTCAAGATCTTCTCTGAAGGCACAGTTGGTCAAGTGTAAATCCTTTGAAAGTGTAGGGAGTCGGGCAAGAAAGAATAGTACGCTAGAAGCACTGTGCTGTGAGGAGTCTCCTGCAAGCGACGGTATTTCTGCAGGTGATTTCCTCCACTGCATGGCAGAGCAGACAGCTCAACAGAGAAGCAACTTTCCTTCTCCTCTGTTTAACTTCTGCATCCTCCAGGTTGGCAGCACTCCTCTTTACCTCTGGCAGCCATTTAATTCCTTCTGCTATAGATTTTGAATTCTTGTCAAGTTATTGAATTAAAATGCGCTCTTCTCTCGCTCTGTTCCTCAACTTATATTATCTTTCAGTTCTGTCATCAACAATTGGGCAGCACAAAAATCGGAAGCCTGAAAGCACTTAAAGGCATCACAGCCACCAAATCTATTTACAGAACTATAGTGTTTCGCTGTGGTTTCCAAAATACGGTCGGTTGTGTTGAATCAGAAATCAAGTAACAGAAACCCTAACATCGCTGAAAGATAAACATCCTTAATCCTGCAGTGAAACATGATGCAAGCAAAAACCCTCTCTATCCCCCCTGTTCCCTTTTATTTTCTCTCTACCCCAATCTAGTTTACAGCAAAGTGCCCAAATGGCAATGTTAAATCCTCCCACTTCTGAGTAAAATATCATTTTCTGCAGGTAGATCTGATGCTAATCTGGAGTCACTAAATGAATGTGGTTTTTGTCTCGTCAGAAGGCAGTTGGAGTTAGTTTTCAATACAGCACACAAAGAACTCACTATCCACCATGCATAGCTCCTGAAATCGATCACAAATGACAACTTGTAAACTTTCCTGCTGCTCTAGCAACAGCAAAGGATGCAAACATGTACCTCTATGTACCACTCATACTTCTGTGTGCTCCCATTACTGAGAAAAATAACTATTAAGGAAACAACATATATCCTTATTCAAGAGGAGCTATCCATCCCCCTTAGGCAGGTTTAACCCTCATCTTCTTGTCACAAGTTTGTTTTTGTTACACTTAGAAACAACCTAGAGCTGTGGCATTTGCCACCTTCCATATGCAGTGGTAAATGAAGGCATCCTCCTGGAGCAGTAATCTGAGACAGAGTTCTGCACCAGCACAGCTTATTACATAATGAAGCAGAGGACAGAGAGGAGGAACAGCCCTGAATCCCAGACTCTTCAAACTTTCCAACAGAATAGAGAACCAGTTCAACATTACTAGTACAAGGACATTAAACATCTGTTTCGACAAGGAAGTTATTTTAATGAGGCTTTGTTTAAGTAAACTCATTGCAAGTAGCCTTCTGTTTTGGCAATAGTCAGATGGAAAGCCATTGTATAAATGCCAACTGCCTCCCAACCCAGCAGTGAAGCAGTTGAAAACCCTACACAGCTCCTCCTTCCCCAAAAACCTGGAGAATGCTTTTACACCAACCATTAAAAACATCACCAGCAGAGAAGCCAGGTATTTTGAAACAATGGATAAGGCTGATCAGAACCGCCTGCACCTGGAGCAAGCTTTCCAGGGCTTGCCCTACCACTCCTGACAGAACACAGATCTGGCCAACAGTCTAGAAGATGTGAGATATCCCCAAAGTGATTTATGGTGGACAGTCAGTTAAAGAGATTCCTCTTCTATCAAAATTTAAGAGTCTAGGAAAAGTTAAGGCAGAACATACTTTGGCAGGGGCAAGCAATCATTTATTCTATTAGTGCCTTTCTCCCAAAACTCTGGTAAGTTTATCGATGTGGAACCACCCCCAAAGTGCCATTGAGGCGAACAAGTGGAACTCCTCCAAGGCTTTAAACGAGCAACTCCTTTGAAGCCAGAGCTGGGAGTTATGCTCACACTTCTCAGCCATGCAAGACTGCAGAAGAGCAAAGTTCGCTGCTTAGAACAATCTTAGAAGATGACTGCTAGTGCATTTCTTTCCCATATTAGTTTGAACCTCTACATAAATCTATTCTTCCAAACATGTTCAGACTCTCAGCCCAGCTTACTGTATTAGTACAGGGAGGAGGGGAAGCCACAGAAGGGGAGCTGTGCTTTTAAAACTAGAAACTGGATTCTCTTCAACCAATTTAACTTCTGACCTTCTCAGCTGTTAGATCAAGTTGTTGCAGCAGGCATGGAGCCAGACAAGTAAAACATAAGGGCATGCAAAGTTGCTCTGCAGTTTCTGGCTCTTGAGCTACATGCAAAACAAAGGTGCAACACATCAGATTGCAGTAACTTTTATTGAAAGACTAAATTCTGCTGTTAATCAGGACAGTTGAGAAACTGATTTTTTTTTATTATTATTATTCCCACGTCAGAGATAACTAACTGAGGCAGTGGGGTTAAAAAGGAAAGAAGTAGTGCCCACCGGTAGAGATCAAGGCATGGAAGGAAGATCATGCTGTACTCCCACACTTTCCTAACTGCTTTCGAGGTTTCTTCTGAGCCTAGGCACAAGCAGTTGTTGTGAATGACTGCATGGTGAGCTGCTAATCCCATTTTATATGTATGCTAGAAATAGCTTAAAGGGAAGTTAAATGGATACAATACTAAAATGCTTGGAAAAAGTTTAATTCAACAGATAGGAAGAGAAAGAATGGAGTATTTACTGGACCAGAAGGCTTTGAACGAGAGCTGTGCTTTATTCCTTTCTGTCACAGACAAGCTGAAGGATCAGTGACAAGCCAGTTACTGTTTTTGTGCTAGTAACCTTTAATGCAAAAACTGAAATAACCTAGCTTCTACAGCAGGAAGTGTTGAACAAAGAAAGAGTGAAGTTACCTGATAGAATAACCTGTTTCTTAAGTAATGAATGCAGTCACCCCGCATTAGTGTGCTCAGTATTTTCTCTCAACTGAAAGCACAGCCCCAGTGGCGACCACACAAGTTTCCCACCCTCTGCAGGAGAGGGTCCCTGCATTTATTTCACCCTGTGTGTCCGTGTAGCTTTGAGTCTCAGACAGGAAATGTTCTAAGCAAAATACAGAACAAAACAACAAGTTTATGAAAAGCACAGAAAATGAAAACTTTATTTTTACTTTGCCTGAAAACACAACTTTGCATCCCCTGACTAAAGCATCAATGTCTATACATTTAAGACCAAGTATATTACTCATATAGACTTTATCACAAAGTTTTAGCAGAAAACCAAATGAAATATAAAAAAGTAAACATGAATTCAACAGTTCTTTAAAGAAAGTATTTTAAAACCCCAGTGAGAATCATGCTTGGCCCTGAACGTAGAGTTCATAATTTGCTTTTAACACAAATTCAAAGTAAGCGTTGTACTTCAAGTTGCCGAGTTCATTTGCTTGAAGCAAGTCCTTCACCTCTGGTAAATACTCACTTAACTGAACTCCTACAAAACAAAACCATTTATTACAACACTGATTAAGGTACTTTGCATTAGCAGTTAATACCATTTTTAAGTAAACACCTATGCCTGCCTCACAACTAAATTACTCTTTTGGAATTGGGAAGCACTGATTCTCTTATACACGTCAAGAAATACAATAAAGCTTAAGTAGCCTGTAAAACAGAGTTAATATTTTTTTTATCCTCAGTTAATAAAAATATAAATAAATATTAAATAAAACAAAGAAAAAAGAAAGCTCAGTTCTACAGTAACTATTTATCAGTTGCAACAGTTCCACCATTAGGGTGTGCAAGTCTTACAAATGCAAGGAAATTAATAGTATCGAACACACAAAAATGGAACTGTTGAGAAAAACTTAAGTTTTGTCTTTTTCACATGAAGCCTTATGTGATCTGCAAAAAGTTCCTATGCAGTAATATTTAAACCAGGCTTTGACCCTCAGTTGCTTCCCTTCTCTCCCTCCCTCCTCCAGCTGTAAATTCCATGGCCATAACTACCCACTAGCTGTAAGTGGAGAATGGGAGGTACATTTTTTTTGTTTTGGCTTCTGGAGAGGGAAAACAAAAGCAAAAAAAAAAATTTGGCTAGAACATATTAAGTTCTACTGAGAGACAGTTGAGTAGTTATTATCCTGTATCTTACAGAAGAGACACATTTACCACCAGAACACCTACTTTACTGTGCAGTAAGCAACTGCTAAAAATCTGTTGCGTGCCCCACTGAGCAAATAACTTAAGGATACTAAGATTATAACCAAAAAATCTGCTAATCTCTTATTCCCCTGAACAGTTTACAGAGATAGAATTAGCTCCAGATGATTTTAACTGCCTAATGGAATGATTTTTTTTATTACTCTGAGAATTTAATAATGCTAATTTTTATATATTGGTGTTCATCTTAAGCAGCTTTTGAAACATCAGTTTCAAGACATTAATTATATTTAAGTACATTTTACCTTCTTTCAATAGCTTTTGTAGTATTTTCACAAATATACTATCTTTAGATGCTTCAATTGGATCGTCTCTACCATCTGAACAGGACCATCTGCAAGTCAAAGAATAATTTTGGGAAAGAATTACACAGACAAAATAACAGGAAAACTATCAAGGGAAAAAAAAAAACACAGGAAGATTAGATAAATTATTAAAGGTGATTAATACATGTCCTTATGGAAGCATTACGTGCTTGGTTATAGCTCAAAGCAAGAGTTTGTGTTCATTAGTCTTTATTCCAAAGGTAAAACTGGAATGAAACTGCACTACTATAATGTACTCTAGTTAGGAAGAGAACAGCAATGTTTCCCATCTTCTGCATGGCTAACAATCCCAACCAAACAACGTTATTTCTTTGATAAAATAAAAGTATTATCCACTGAGATAAGAACTACCTATTCTCAGCAATTATATTTTACAACTGAGGTGATGAAAGTGTAGATTTAGTTTTTTGGTAGAATAAAGTAAGAGAAGAAATGCTCTAAGGTGGAAAAAAATCAAAACAAAAATCAAATACTGAGAAAATAAATGGGGAAAAAATTTGCAAAATCTAAGTTGCAGGCCTGTAACAGCACACACAGTCACAAAACAAAAAGTTTATCTACTTTGTGATTAAATGTGAAGACTTATGAATATCAGTCTCATCTGTGATACAAAAAAAAAATAAAAATCCCAAACAGATTTTCTTAAGAGGATGACTGTTTTAAATGACAATTTTTCATTCTTGCAGAGCTTTATATTCACCAGTTTAAAGTCAACACCAATCTAACTTATTTTGCTGTGGTTCTAACCTTTCAGTTGTTAAAATTTCCTGTTCCATGTGCTAAGCTGTCAGACAAAACTGGTTCTCATATCACTCCCTAAACAGCCACGGGCCCGTGGGACATACTTGTAACAGATCTGGACCTAGATCCAGAAGCTATTATTGACAAATCCTCTGTACATCACTGGTTTTACCCTGGATGTCTCTTCAGCTCCTAAATGTCTAGGATTACATCTTTGATTCCACTGAGAAAAATGTGAGGAAAGGAAGGAGGGAAGGGGGATTTTCTCTTTGGCACAGTGAGGACAGTAGCAGAGCATCAGGAGCACACTCAGCAAGACTCTCCATCCTACCTAAGAACCGTACTACCATCTGTAGCCCTAAAGTTAGAAACCACAGGTCATCCTTAAAAGTAAGTTCTGTCACATCTCGAATGTTTACTTTTGCACACAAATGAAAGTTAACACCACCTCTCTGTAAGCCTTTGTGAGCCCTGCTGGACTGGAAACTCAGCTGGGACATCAAGATTTCTACCCACTATTCAGTGTAAACTGTGCATCTCAAATTGCCCCTGGTTAGCTGCCAGTGACCAAAATCTTATCAGCATTGTACGTGTCTGAACCGTTAAAATACCAAATTCAAAATCCTGTGCTTGTCCAGGGTAGATAGATCATAAACCAGTAACTGGACAGGTGCCATGTAGGAGTTCTGAATTCTTCTGTCTTTAAAATAACAGGAAGGGAAAACACTTGGAATAGTGTGAACCTCTTTCTGCTTATTATTTGTGTTATATGTGGACATAACTTAGTCATGCAATTAGGAATTACCTCCTAGACACCACAGCCATTTGGAATCTATCCTATGCGTCAGTGTGAATCCAAATGCTGCTTATTTCCATTCTGATCACAAATGGCATAGTGCACTTGGAATGTACTCTCTCCTCATCTCTTTTTCCTTAGGTCCCTCTTGGAACATAGGTGGGAGTTAGGAAAGCCTGAAGACTTCTCAAAGTTAGAAAGGAAAGGGAGGAAATGCCATTTGCATTATTTAACCTGGGAAGGACCAGCATCACTGATGAGAAGATTCTTGTGACCAACTGGATTCTGCCTCTATTTGGTTTTGAACATCCATAAGAGTGGCTCTTCTAAGCACTATTTAGGCTTTGATCTGTTACAGCCAAGAATGCAGTTTTAACTCAAAAAGGTGATGAAATTGCCAGTGTGGTTCAATGGCAAAACCCAAGTGAAATAAAAGCTGGCAGGAGTGACCTCTGCCTATGTTATCTTATTAAAAAGCTTCTATTTGAGATGCTTCAAAGGAGAAAAAAAAAAAAAAAGTTCAGCATTGGTCACTTCTTTCACCTCAGGAAAGGGTGTAAGAACAAAAGCTGCATGGGTTCACTTCTGTGTCAGATGCCAGGACTGCATAGTAGGTTGCCAGTGAGATAAACCAACAAAGTACTGCAGATTTTTTTTGCTGTGGTTCACTTTACAAATAAGAACACATGTTCTGATCAGACACATTATACTTTACTAACCTTATCCTGTGAAATTAATGTGGTTTTGATGAATTAGAGAATAGTACACTAAAATATAGTTCTGGAAAAGCTGTGTCTCAGTAACTTATATTTATACTTACCCATCTCTTTGGAGAGCCTTGCAGAGAATTTTAAGTTTAAGATCATTTACATCCACTTCTTCTTCCTTCAATTCATATAAGGAGAAAATATAGGCAAATTAAATTTTTTTTACAAAAAAAACCAATCACTCTGTCACACAGATTGCACCAATGAATTAGATTCTTCAATCATCAAACATTATTTTAACACATGCTGTTTTTACAGATGATCTGATTGGACAGTTGAAAGACCAAACACTGCTTGTTTCCATTTGAAATCATGGATTCAGACGTTCTACATCACCACTCGGCTACTGAAGACCAACTAACACAGTTTGTAAAAGGGCACATTTTAAAATACCAACTTGTAAACCATTGTATTCTAGGCAAATTTTATTTTACCATGTGCTAAATGATAACTGGAGTCAAAGCTCTTTTTTCAGTATGGCCAAGCTAACTAATGTGCATTAGTAGCCACATTAGGATATATGTTTTATGAATGTATCAGTAAATGTTTTCAAAGATATACATTTGATTTGAAAAGGGCAGTTTCTTCATTGCATAGAAACTACCACCTCCAACTTGTGCTGAATGGTTCTATACAAGTTGTTAGAAACTTTAATATCTGTGGGGAAAAAAAAATTTAAATTGCATGGGCTTAGGGTAACATTTATTTTATTGAGACAAAAAAAAAATACAGCTGGAAAAAAAGTAGATGGTAAATCTGTGGTTCACAGCTATTTACATGTTTGAAAGTGGTGATTATCCCACAGTGACAATCACTGAAACTGTCAAGAGGAAAGACACAAGAACTAAACTACTAAAACAAATTGATCTTTGTCCTGTTTGGAGACAGCCTGTAGAGAAGCAGGGCCCTAAAAAGTAACTATGGACTGTAAATGGGAAGTGAAGAGTGTAATTTTTCTTAAATTATCTAAACCACATTTGGTATTACGTTTCCAGTGACTTAAAAGCAAACTGACAAAATACATCAGAGGTTGCTTTAATTACCATACACTAAGCTAATGTGTCAATTAATTACACATGCACTACTCTAGCTTAAATAATAATAAAAAAGTCTCTAGATTAGAAATCCTTTAAAAAGTTTTTCTACCTCATCAATATATTCCAGCAGATCAAGTGCTTTCTTGAAGTCATATTCATTGGCTCTTCTGTTCTCATCACATATGAACATCTATGAAATCAGAGATTAACATGGAGAATTATTTTTAGCCTACAAACTAATGTAACTGGTATCAGGGACATCCCACTATGGGAAGACCACCACGTACTTTCTATTTACATGACCTTCTCATGAAAATATGTCTTGATTCAAATGCTTGTATTTTTATAGTAAGGAATATACTTAAGGTTTTAGAGCAGCATTCCACCTACGTGACAATGGTCTGTGGACAAATGATACTGGATACAAGGCTGCTGGGTTTCAAATTTAAGTGCCATTTAAGGCTGTAACATTCCTGGACTACTGTAGCCAGAGCTCAGCTCCACAAATAAGCTCTCTGAATTATTTCGGTAATTAAGCTCAAAGCAGTTTAGCACGTGTGCTGCCTTTCACTCCTTAAAAACAACAAGTTTGTTGGGGATATTTAATATCCCCCAATTATAAATTGGTACTTCAAAGAAAAATTATCATTAACACTCTTTTAATTTATACTTTCTGAATTTCATTTTTGCATTACAAGTAGCAAGTATTAACACTAGTTTGACAATAAGTGAGAATTCAGAAGGAAAACTGTTGTGGTGCCAGCACTTGCAAAGTCATGACTGACACTTCCTACCCTTCCCTAATCCTACAGACAGCCTTACTTATAGAGACACAGGTAAGAACTTCACAATCTGCTATTAGCACAGTTCTAAGAAAATTATGAGAATGTAAACAAGCTAGCTTTTGATTTTCCACAGGATTACAGAAAATTACAGAAAAATTGACACCCAGACTTTTTTTTACAATGTATTGCTGTTATTCATGGAGTATTTTTTGTGTGCATCACTGGATGGTAAAAAAATGGGGCAAACAAGGCAGAATCAGTAAGGCTACTGGTTCCTAGCTGATACCAGAAAGGAGTGGGGAAAAAGGAGTCAGCACTATTACTTATCCCAATACTGGAACAGCTCAAATTTTTGTTTCATTACAGGTTGGATTTTTGCAGAAGAGAACAAAAGTAGAAAGATTTCTGGTGCCTCTTCGCAACAGGTGACCAAAAGCCTTTTCCTGCTTCTAGTACTTCCTTCTTCTATCTTGCAGCATCCTTCCGCATTAAGACAGAATTGTTTATTCATTCTGCCTTCCAAGTTCTACCCTACCAAGAGTGTAAAGGAAGGTAAAAACTATCTCACATCCAAAAACTGGTTTAGACCAATAAATCAACTTCTGGCACTGATCTGATCTGCTTTTTCTCATAGCAGCACTCCCAACAGAAAAAACTAGGACTAAACCCATCATTCTGATGTTTGCTGGTAGAAACTAAGTGAAGTTAAACTCATATGTCAGATCTTTAGGTGCTTAGCAAGTCATATAAGGGATAAAGGCAGCTGTGACCTTCTCCTTTATTTTATCACAAAGGGGCAGAAAACATACTGAAGTTTACCTGTGTAACAAAGAAAACATGGGACACTTACATCAATGAGCTGAGATGCAGACAGCACTGGCATATCGTTGAGGTTCAACTGTTTCTCTGCCAGGAGCTGTTCGGGAAGTGTCTCCTGATGTAACAAAAAGCGCTCCTGCTCTGATATTTCTTGTAGTCATTTAAGGAAATGAATGTTTCATGTTATTAAAATGTAATAATAAATTTTGTGGCACAACAATAACTGTCAGGTCACAGTATTATTCAAGCCTACAAGCGTTTGTTGTGAAGCATTCTATTTAGGCTCTCATCCATGTCCCCAAAGCACAGAAATACTTCCACTTCAGTACTGCCATCCCAGAGAACTAGTTCTTACTCTCCACTCATGTTCTTGTGTAATGAAAACATGTAACTCGAATTTTGCCCCAAAACTTCAAAATTAATAGAGAGGATTAGATGGAAGCTGTTGCACTGTGCAGGAAAATGAGTTGGTTGCAACTTTAAGGATCTGTGCCATGGACATGCTCCATTTTGTGAACTGTTCAATTTTTGACTGTTTTATACTTGCCAGTATGAGCTGCTTTAGGATGAGAAATTTGCTAGTCTGAGACATTCAAAATGGAATAATATCAACCACACTATATGAACCCTGCCCTTCCCAACAACTTCCATTGCATATTAGAATAGGGAAAATAATTCTGTGGAGCATTTTATCTGTTTAGAGAAATAAGCAAAATGTGGCAGAAATAATTAGTCTTTCCTTATCAATAGGAAAGTGATACACAAAGATTTTAAGTTTTAAAAACTACATCATGTGCCACACAGAAATGTGTGGCAGAACAAAGTCCAGAACAGTTTTGACAGTCCTCTAGCCATTGTAATAAAGCTTTGATTATCTCATTTGTCATTTTTAAATTTTCCTATTTAAAGGTGAGATTCTTCACATCAGCAAAGGCATTTTCACAGTGATAAAAAAAACAAATTTAAACTTCAAGATTTCATGCAATGCTATACAATTTAAAAGGCAGATAATACAGTATTATCATGAGCTAAAAATTATTTTTAAAGCCTACTTAGTTAACTTAATTATTAGCAGGCTTTTTCAATAGGACTTAAGAACGATTCATTACATAGATGGATAAATTCACAGATAAACAGAAGTAAGCTTGAGCAGCAACCCTGAGTCATATTCCAAAGCTTCCCCCTGGTGGCCAGAATCCTTTAACCAGTTTTCTCAAACTCACAGCACTTGTGCTGCACAGTGTTTTCCAAAGGGACAGGAACGGCAGAGCGGTGGAACCATTGCATTTGGTAATGAAGCAGGCTAGATATTTGTACTTTTCCTGTTCACATCATTTCAGATAGAGTACAAGGAAACACTGTCTTGGTAATCTTCTTAGATACAGAGAGCAAAATCCTGAGAAAGCACTTCTTGATCACAACTGTATTTATTTGCAGCTGCATTACTGCACTACAACACAATTACAAGATTTCCTTGTACAGCCTAAGAGCCTCATGACTAGAGAAGAATTCAACAGTGAAAGCAATTCTATAAATGGGCCCTAAGAAATTAATTAATTTTTACCTTGCATCTGAAATATAAAATGCAGATTCATTATAATACATTCAGTGTGAATGGTTGACAACTTTCAGCCACTTCTCAAAGTACAGGTGCAGCTTGTTATTTTTGACAATATTTTACATGTTAGTAGAAAAAGTGGAAAGGTACAAATTTGCCATGCTCATAGTCCTAATTCACATGTGAAAGTGAATACTGAGGTTAGCATCTCATGCTGTCTTCTTTGTGCTTCCTAAAATGAGCAAAATCATCAGCCTATTTATTCTTACCACACTAAGTCAGCATCCTCAACATAAAAAAACAACAATCTCCAAAATCAATGACATTCCAATTCTTTAACTTAGTAAGTCTTTTCTTCACTTTGCCCTGTTTTTATTTCTCACCTTCTATTTTCTCTTGTAGTATGTCTTCTGAGAAGTCTGATGCTAGTGCAGCTAATTTGCTCAAGCCAAGAAGCGTTTTCTTCTTTGCAAAATATCTTGTCTCCATATTTGCTAAAGTCTGCAACGTTCTGTGAGCCTAAAATTAATAAAGATGCTAGAAATCAGTTCTGTAAATTAGGATCAGAAGGTTAACAGATAAGGATTTTATCTCAACAGAAGTCTCACAGCTATTTATGGTTTGTAATACTATAACCCTTAATTTTAAAAGTTGTAGAATTTGCACAGTGAAACTCTGCATTACACTCCTCAAGAAGAGACTCTCTCCTTAAACAATATATTTTAAAAATCTTTTCATTGCTAATCAAAAAAACCCACCTCATTCTCAAAGGATAAATTGCAACTTCACCCATTGTATCTTTAGGATCTAATTCAATACTTTGCAATAAAAGCCAGGCAAATATGTTTTGACAGAACACTTCTGCATGCAGGTTGATTTACCTGTTAATTCAGGAATTTGAAAAAAGAGAATTCTGTATAACTGCTGCAGTAACCAAATACAGAGGCAAGAATTGGTTTATCAGACAAAGGAACAGTTTCTGAGCACTTACTCAGAAATAAACTATCTACACTGAATTAACTGTGCATTTTAGAATCCCTACCCCCTCTTCAAAGTGCTTTGCCACAACACAGAAAACCTCAATTACCACAAATGGAATATTACAATATTCTCAGAGTGGTTTTTGTTTGTTTTGGTTGGGGTTGTGGGTGGGACTTTTTTGTTTGTTTAACAATATGGCATTGTAAACCTAGAATCTGCAGTAAGAGAAATGTTTCCATGGTTTTCATTCTTAGCAAACAAGTATGTGGATTGAGAGAAGCCATTTCTGATTTGAAATACTTTTAACTGTTAAATGAAACGCATTTTTAAGTCTAGCAGAAGGATGGAAAGACTGACCAGCAAGAAGAGGGGATGTAACTGGAAAGCCCAGAAGGCAACAAATAATCATGTTTAAAAACAATGTCACAGTAATCTATCCACATACACATTTGCTACTAAAAACACTTCAAACTATGAATGTTAGCAATAAATGTTATCAATAGCTTTTTTACTTTCACGATACCACCAAACTCTGTAGCTTTAAGGTATTAGTCTTGAAAGAGAAGTTTCATTTTTCCCCTGGTGGGATAACATTAAAATGCTATTGATATTCACTACAAATCCAATTCCATATATATTCCAATTCTATATAAATTCCAACAAAGTAGTGATCATGTAGGCAAACCAAACTTCCTCAATAAAAAGTACCAGCCACCAGCCAGGGATGAAAACCAGCCCTGATTTCCATTATGTGGTAGAGTGGCTTACCTGAGATACCAGATGGTGCCTGAAGGAAGGCTGCTTTTAGTACACCAAAAGTACCAAATTAATTATCTGCCATCCTTTCCCCTAACTCACCTTGCCTTTTGACAAGTAAGAGTCATAACTCAGTAAATTACCTACCCGAATATGTACCTGACCTGCTCAACACGTATTCCCACTGGGCTGTATTTAAGAAACACTACCTTTTGCAAATCCTGGCTATTGATGTCATGTAACCAGCTCAGATGTTCATGTGCTTGCAAGAAACTGGCCAGCTGTCCATGCTGAGCAATAGGCTGAGATAACAGCTTTCCTCGCTTTCCTTTTTCCAAATACCAGCGAAACAGGAAATCTGAAAAGTTCTGAACATAACAGAAATATCAACAAATTTTAAAAGTTACATTGGAGTATCTGGTTTGCCTTCTAAGTGCTTTCTAAAATAATAAAATAAATAAATTTATAAAATTTAATTTATAAAAAATACAGTTGGTAAGAAAATAGTAAAAACCTGCTTGAGAAAGCCTGACACCCACCCACACGACACAAAATAGTGTTGATAAAAATCGCAATAAGAATCCTGATAGAAAGTGTTTAAAACGTTCATGAGCTCTCAACAAGAGATGCTGATAAACACAGAATCCTTCAGTTAAAGTGATGGAAGTGCCAAAAGTAAATTCTTCACTTTATAACACAAGAACAGGAATCTCATCAATCACAATTTTTCTCATCTCATTTTCAGACCTGTTCCTTTGCCCCCCCTCTAAAAACTCCATGCTTACTATTTCCTTTCATAAGCAAGCTTACTTCAGCTGTCACTGTTTTTGAAACATTCCCTCCTATCTACAAGATAACCTGCAACTTTCCTTCTCTCAGACATTGTTTAAAAAAAACCTGTCTTTTTAAGAGAAAAAACACCCTATTTTATCCTCAAAAACTTGAATGTGAAGTAACTAATCAGGACTTCTGTTTGAGATTTAATTTGGTCTTTTCAGAACAATATTAGAGTAACATTAAATTTTTATTGCATTAACAAATTAAAAAATGAAGTCTGAAGAGGCCGTCAGTCTATCCATCCATTAGACTTACATACTCAGCTCTACCTTTGCCACAGTAACTTCTTTTTGTGAAGTTTTACATTTCCCCTTTAAAACAAAGCATGTGAAGATGGGAAAAAAAAAAGATAATTTGTCCCCTTTGACAGCCAGGCTGAGCATTTAAGAGGCACTATTTAAAAAGCTTGCTATAATTTCTGTCTATTACTGATACTTCTGAATTTTTGTTACTAAAACAACATTTATGTATTCTCATTACTAGGAAACACGTAGACTGCAGGATTTCTCTATCCCCAATAGTTGTGGAAAGCTAAACAAATTCATCTCACCAATTCTCAAATTAAGACTCTTTTGTTCCAGTCACACACATTTCAAGTAATCTCTACCACCTTTTCCTTAAGCTTTCTAATATTCCAGCACACCTAGTTATTACACTAGATTTTAACAGACAGTGGGAAAACTGTCCAACATATATGTACGAGGGCAATGCAAAAAAACCCCAAAGCAACAGCCCTACCTTCCTACTCTTCCTAACCACATTTCTATTTACACATTAATTACTTTTCTATTTATACATTTAACAATTTCATCTCTTTTGGAAATTATCCTCCATTTTATACTATGTTAGTTTAATGAAACAACAATGTAATGACAACAGCACCTGAGTGAAGAAGTCAGAAAATGCTGAAAAATGTTAAGAGTGAGAAAATATTCTGGAGCACAAAAAGGTCCCATGAAAAGGCACTGTTTATACAGGTAGCACCTTTATTTCTGCTGGCTAGCTTTGCCTTCCTAATGTAAAATGTTCCATTAAATACTTTACAGTGAATAACAACTTCAATTTTCCATGTTGCCCCTGTATGTATACATAATTACATATGCATTAAAAAAAAAAAAAAAAAGGGAAAAGAAACCCCAGAAAGAAATAATAAACTTTGCAACATTTCAGGGGCAAACTTACTATAAAACGCTATCTAAAAGAAATAGAAGAGACTTGCCTGGTCTGCAAACTGAGTCATGTAGCGTTGTAATCTGGCCTGGTTGTCTGTCTGCTCACACATTTGCACCAGGATATCAAAGTCGCAGTATTTCTCTGCTAAAGCAGCTGCCAACTGGTACTGTCCCAGGGAAACTGAGAACCAAGAAAAAGAAGTTTTATTGAACAAGCTCACCTTCGTCTGAGACCAGAAAAATGAAAGCAAGTGTCAAGTGTTGCCATCAAGGAGATACTCACACACTCCCAAAGGAACATTCCCCTCCTGCATACACCTCCTGTGCACACACACACTCACAGACCTACCTCCTCTGTCCCACAGCACAAGAGGGAAAAAGGGAATACTAAATGGCATCATGTTTTCTATTTCCTCTTTAACTTAGCATCATCTGCTATTTGCACTGGGGGAGGGAATTCCACCCATGACTTAGCCTCTACAATAGCAGCCACTTAAATAAAACCAAGCAAAAAAGCAGCAGCCATAGGCTTTTGAAAAAGAGCAGGACAAATAAGGACAACTGGGCTTGCATTAAAGAGAAACTACTGAAAATCTTCCTTTTCATTCAGTTAAATATGTAAGAGTCAGCAGAAGACTTAGTTTTGTTTGTAAGGAATATGAACCTTAGGTAGAACATAATGATACAAAATGTATTTATAAGCTAACAGGGCCCATGAATGTCAGGAAAATGGACAATGATAATTTTAGCTTTTTCTAAGAATGCTCAAAAACTATCATTAGATTATTCTACTTATATAATTTACTTCAGTAAAAAACCTAAACTTTCCAAAGTTACTAAAATGCATTTACACCAACTCATTTCCATTTCAAAATGGAGCTTTTCTACGGTTTACTCATTCAGGACTTGACTATATCCAACATGTTAAACAATAGGTACAGTTATTAAATAACTGGGATTCAAAAAGTAACTGTTCACTAATAAACACCAAACAAGCTTTCAGGCAAACAGGTTTATCTCAACTTGCAACAATATAAACATTTAGAATCCATTTCCAGGCTGCTTTCAGCCAGGCAGTGCAAGATAAAATCTGCTAACAAGTTAGCAGCAGACAAAAATTCAAGCACCACATGGAGTGTGGTCCTGGATGTTAACTTGTAACCTGCTTTTACTTTGTAATTATCTCATTAGATCATACACCAGTCATTTGTACTCTGAAAGCAGCTATGTAAAGCAAGCACAATTCATACACAGATGCCATTTACTTTATCAAATCGGTGTCATTTCCTCATTGAACAGACCATTTAATCTTTGAGCTAAAGAACACGGAGAGCACTCACGGAGAGGGGACAAGAGCTCCGATCTTTTCTGGACGTATTCCATTTCCACGCTGCTGTACCGCTCCTGATCAGCCAGACGATCCACAGACTTCAGCTGAGCCACGTAGCCATCCAGGAAGCAATCCAGGAGTGCCACCAGCTGCTCTGCCACGATGCTGCGGAGGTTGCTGTCCACCTGGGGATACACCACCTTCAGGATGACACCGTGCTGACGCGCTATTGCCGCGCGGACGCCACTGGAGGCTTGGGAAAACAACACAGGGAACGTTAAAGCAATACTCCAATCACCACAGCGATCTATGGCAAAGTGTAAGAAAAACATTACTGTGTATAATTTAAAAAATAAAAAAATACAAGGGAAAAAAGCTAATAAATGTTTTTGTTTTGAAAATTAAAGTAATAACTCCACCCCTAAACAACTACTCCCATCTACTTTTACATAGTAAACTGGGCCAAGACGTGGTAAACAAAAAGCCTGAGCTATGCAGATCTATGCTGCCAACTACCAACATCAGCTCTTTTTCCAGAAGAAAATAATTACTTGCACCATTTCTGGGCAAAGTAAGAGAATACACACAAGGAAAAAGTTACTTCTGTTAACGTGATGTAAATACTTTGATATGGCCATCAAAACACAAGAACGAAAGAGTTTGCATGGGTCCTGCTTTTGTGAGGAGGAATATGGATTGGAAGATTTCTGTCTTGGAACCACTAAACAAATGCATTTTACATGTAGAGGCTACAAGGAAGCTTAAGCACCAACTGGAAAGTGCTTGCTTCTAAGAACATTTGTTCTGATAGTTTTTCACACTATTAAACCATCAAAACAAAACACATTTAAGCAAGTAAAGAATCATCAGTCCTTTTAAAACAGCTACTGGTCATATTTGATAATATATTTTAATGTTATGTACCCCACAGATCTGCCAACCAGAACCAATGCATTAAAAAAGATTATAAACATTCTAAAATTAGTTTCCCAAACTTGCATTGCAAACTTGGCTATAAAATCACAAGTTTTAAAAAGCCATCATCAGTACTGGACAAACTAAGTTTCATTGATTCATCCCATTTCACTCCCCCAGTGAAAACCTCATTTTCACTTACTCTCAACTGATAACCCTGTGGCAGCTTTTAACAGTGAGTTTAAAATTCCAACTTAAATTCATGTGTTCTGAAACTTATGAACTTGTAATAGTATTTTCTCACCTGTCCATGGAATATATTCAGGTTCTCTTTCTGGAAGTTCTCCTGTTTTATATAAAGAGGCTCTAGACTGACGATACTGACAGGCAGCTTGTAGCATATCCTATTGAAAGGTAAGGATGTGAGAATTTTAAAGTCTACCTCAGTATACACTGACCACAAAAGATGCTGTCTTTTGTAATTCTGAAACCTTCTTTTAATATCCACACACTTTCTACACCACTTTCTCAGCTGGACAGAAGGGAACATTCTGAGGAAGAAACCTCAGTGCTCAAACACAACCACTTAACATTTTGCTACATATTCATGACTTCACAACTTCCAACAAAGCTGCAACTTCTCAATTACCTTTAACAGTGGCTCAGGAGGAAAAGGAATGTCCCTAATTCTGCCCAAGGCTGTCTTTTCCTTCCTACTGTATTTGGACATGTGAAAACACATTCACTTTTCTTCTCATGTCAGTAACTCGGATGTGCTACACTTGTTCTGTACTCTTTAATGTTTATTTTCCCCTCCCACAAACATCTTGGTGAAGGCAGCTCTGTACCTTAATGATGTTGTTCACATTGACAACTATCTGGGCCCACTCAATTGATTCAATAGGCATATCTTTCAGGATTTGTTCCTCCTCTTCTAATAAGCATTCAAAGATGGAATCTATCTGGGATACCTTGAAGACAGAAAGAAAAGTTACACTGAACACAAACATGTCCACTATCAGCTGATACCTAAAAGCCAAGAGCTGTATAGAAAAATAAGAACATTAGTATAAACCACATAAATAGCAAAAAATATAAAAAAGCTATCAACTACCTTAATGCACAATGAGATCATCAGCTTATGGTTCATACAATACTTAAAACTACAAACAAATACCTTCTTTCTGGACTTAAAACTAAAAGGGAAAAAAAAAATCCTCATTTCTGGAGACAACTCCATACACTCCATTATTAAGCATATTCCTCTATAATTTTCTGGAATATTTGGCAGTAGAATCTTTTTAGATAAACTATACTGGATAAAAAATCTGCTTTAAAATAGCAGACTATCATTTCTGTTTTCTTTTATATTTATCTTTCTCCCTTAGCAACTATTGTTCTCTGCAGTAAAAAACCTGCTAAGAATAAATGTTTTGTGCATAGTTCTTCTTAAGAAGGAAGAAAGAAATAAAGACTGAGCACTTGACTGGAACGCAGCATAAACTGAGAACTAACTTAGCTTGACTAATGTTAGAGAAGACAAAAATTAGAAGCGACTGAATTAATGTAATTCCATCCAGGATAGCTCATCTAAGCAGCTCTCCTATCTGGAAAGCTTCATACTCTTCAGTACATCCCTTAAAAATTATAGTTTAGCATGCATCTTCTTATGTGTCAGAGAATCTCAGTTGTCTTTTCCATCGCTCATCCATGTTGGGTAGTTGGAAATTGTAACAACTTTACTTCTACTAAAATTTGTTGAAATTCACGTTTCAGCTGCAGACACCAAAAAGTGAGGAAAACACTATCACATTAACCCTGTTTAAAGGGTAGTTGTGTAAAGTTGAATTGATTTTTACAGTTCCACAGGGAAAAGTTGCAAAGTACACTTCAAAGCATTGTAATGTTTACCACATGCAAGGCTATACAGTAATTCAGGAAGGACATGTTTCTTACCTCCCTGAAGAACACATCCGCAGGGGTAAGGCTTGGTGGAATATCACATTCCCTTTTGTTTAATGCAATCAGTATAGCAGCATTCACCAGCTCAGGCAGCCTAGAGTGGTGATTCTTGAGAACAATAGCTGCTGCCAGTTTCTCTGCATGCTCACAGAGCAACAGTCGAGTGGCCATCGGCATCCCTCGCACTGGAAAACTGCCCAGACGTTCAAACACACCAACCTTTTATAAAAAAAAAACGAAACAAAATACCCCATGCACTTTAAACAGTGTTCTAGAGGAATCAAGACAAAGCAATAAACTATGTGTGCTAATACCAACAGAACAGTAGGATTTACCTGATGAAGAAACTCAATGAAGAAGGAGTGCGCTTTTGTCTTATCCTCTAGCTGATGAAGAAGAATTAGAGATGTGTTGCTGAAACCAGCTGCTTCTAAAAAAATTAAAATCTTAGGTCAGAGCACTTGATATCTTCATTTCTGGACAACTATGTTTTTTGCCTCTGAGGTAAACTGATCTGTCAGTTTTTACAGTGGTATCACACTGGTACCTTTTACAGTAGATGCACACATTTATATACTGCTTATCATGCTATTTTTAATCAGGTTTTTTCAACTCTATCATGACTGAGGTAAAGCTTTTAGAAGAAATAAAGTATCTTTAGATTAGTACTATTCTGAAATACCCAATATGCTGCTAAAATAGCAGCTCATGAGCATATTCTAATTTTAGTAGGATTCAGACTCATATTTTTATCCTCATGGTAGACTAGCTATTGTTAAATTTATTATGCCCTAGACCACAGCTACTAGAAACTAGTAACTAGCGTTAACAGGAATTTGTATCTCATTAACTCTGCATCCAGATTTTTTTTTATGAACTGTGTGCTTATAATATCAAGATAAAAAACTTGGAAGAACTACCACTGAGCAAAATTAGCAAGACAATTTCCAAGAAGCTATCAGTTTTCATTTCTGGCTTTAGTCAGAAATAAACACAGACAGGCTGCCAAATTAAAAATAAAGTTGATTCAGAAAATAGTGAGGATGTGATGCCTGACAATTTCCAACTGGCTGCCCCACACAAACAACAACAGGAAACATCATCCATCTGCAACTATTTACATGAATTTTCGAATTAGGCCTCTACTCTGTAACTGGCAACTACCACCTAGAGGTTTGAGGCCAATTTCAAATTAAAACCGGTAAGAGACACCAAAGCTTGAACAAAGAAGTTTCTTGCTGAAAACATGCCTGCTTTAATCCTTTATGTACAACAAATACTTGTAAACCAACTTCTCTAGTTCTTTTTTTAGGCAGACATAAATACCAAAGCCCCAGAGGAACACCAGCTCACTCAACCCAGGATCCAAGGTGAGCAGAACCTGTGCAGTTACACTGACAAAAGGGCTAAGAATGAACAAAAAAGCTCTCTCTTAACACATCTATTTTTTTGGAAAATGATTCAAAACTACACAAGAGATCTTGGAAATACTGAAGTGATCTGATCCTTGCACAAAGTACTCTTCTCAGAAATATGTTTTCCTTGCTGTTTGTGCTTACCGTATGAAGTTAAGAAATAATGACAGCAGACTGCAAGTTTATCTGGTAATATCATAATTAATCATCTTTAAGTCTTTCTGGAAATGTATCTAGTGGTGATAGAGGGCAATGGACACCTATTCCTTCTTTGCAAAGCTTAAAGTATAATGTTATTTAGAATATTATAGATACTGTTTTCAGGAAAAAAAAACAACAAAACCAACCAATCCCCACACCAAAAAAAACCCAAAACAACAACAACAACAAAAAACACCCAAAACAAAAAATCCCCAACCCACAACCAAGCAAATAAAAAACCCAAACAAACAAACAAAAAAACCCCCAAAAAGCTCAAAACCCAACAAATTACATTTACCTTCAGGTACAGATTCAGCCCATCTTGGATCAGAGGCAGGGTAATCATCCATTAAGTCCACACTGATCTGAGTCACTGCTCTATCCAGTTCAGCATCAGAATCCATATCTGCATTACTTGGAAAGACCTCAATTACCATGCTTTGTGCATTGACTATATCTTTTCTGAAATAAATGAAACACAGTATGCTAAATAAAATCAACTGACAAGATTATTGAAAAAAGAAGCCCTTAGTTAATCAGGATTTTCTGATACACTTTTTGTGAAGTGCTTTAGATTATACACATCAAACATTTTTTGCACTCTCTCTCTAAACTGTGGATAAAAAGCATCCCAATTCTTTAAAAGCAAGTAGGCTTCACAACTTATAAATCAAAAGAGCACAAGCCAGGAGTCAAGGCACATTTTTTTTTATTGCCTCTATTATTATTAAAGAGAAAAGACTCATCACACAAAGCTAAGCCTGGATGTATCTGGTAGTGAAGTCACTAAATTTCTACTGCTTGCTTTAAAATTTTCTCCACTTTCTCAATCACCCCCACTAATGTACTAATGGCAATAGAGGGAGAAGCTTGTAAAAGCTGTCGGGAAAATGCTTCAGCCAGTAAAATGCATTATTTTTATTTCCCATAAATTCAAAGAATCCTCTCTTATTCATATCAATAAGTAAAAGAGCAAGAAGCAAGCAAATACAGATCTTCAAGGTATGAAGTTGTACTTCTATGTAAGAATTATGCAATATACACAAAACCCAGGGATTTGATTTTGTGACTAAAATGCTATAGTATTCCGACTGAGAAGGGATATTGTGAGTCCAATACTGGAAGTATTTATATTTTTCCTGAAACTTTCAGTTTGAATGCTCACATGACTAAGTTGTCTACAAATTAAAAAAAAGCAACCCAGCAGTGCATCCAAAAATTGCACAAAGATAACTAAAGCAAAGGATACTTTTGAAAAACTGGAATGTACTGGATCTTTTGTTGAAAATGGAAGTCCCATCTTTACTACACAACAGGATGTGTTTTCAAGGAAATTACATGGGACTTTGTTAGCTCCTTCAAATCACGAAGCACCCTCAAAAAGGGTCAACTTGATCTTTCCATAGAACTTCCTACCCCCTCTAAAGATCACTAGGTCTGTAAAGCTGCCAGAGCTACTGTACAGCTGGAACACTTGGCACACTTTACACTTCCAGTGGCTGCACAACCTTCCATTGTCTTGGTCTGCATCAACTCACTGGCCATCTGGATAGGCCACTGCTATACCTGTTCTGTGCAAGACTGCTCCATTCATTTTTCCAGACTATTTTTTTCTGAAAAATAATTCAGAATAACTATTATATACATAAAATTATTATTTTCTTCTAGTTTCATAAATATAAATTATTGAAATAATTTCCAACTCTCATACTGTTTCACACTGTTTTCCTTACTACCTCCCACTTCCTTTTGTTTTCAATTCCCTTGTACACATCCTCAATGAGATCATGTTTGTTAGCTGTGCTCTCAGACCACAGCTATTCCAGCCATCTTCAGCAGCACTTCTGTTTAATGACACTTCTGAACACATGCAGAATTTGTCTAAATTCTGTGCCTGTTTACAGATCTTGTATTGGCATCCTCTATTCTCTGTGCCTAATCCCCTTCATTATCTTTTACCTCACATGAAGCTCTATGGCAAAAGCTTCATGTGAACTTTTGCCATGACCCTTTTAGGAGATTAGTCCTAAAGAGGGTTTGGGGGTTGCTTGTTTCGTTTTCTAAACACAAAAACATTGAAAACAGTCCTGTCTAAATATAATTAGTCTAAGCCTACAGATCTGTTTCTCTTCTTTCTCCTTCTCCTCCTTTGTTTACATCACTCAACATCAAACCCTGCAGGAGCATTGCATGCCTCCCCACACTCCAACTGTTTTAATCAGGATAGTTTCACAAACAGGGTATTTTTTTCCACTCATTCTTCCATATCAGCCAATCTGAAAAAAAATAATCATCCTGCCCAAAGTCTGCCATAGCAGTTAATCTTCATGACCATAAGTATATTCAAAAGTAATACTGAAAACAACTAGGCAAATAAAAATGAGGATGAAAAAGTTTTTTCAACAACAAAACACTACTTACTAAAGAATAAAGAAGACAAAATGCAAAGTTGAAAGTTGTTTCACTGGCACAAATGTACACATAGAATTTACACAGAGTAAGTGACAAATGATTGAAATTACAGAAGTCTGCTCCTTTCTAGCACATCTCCCTTCTTCACTAGCCCAAGGTGTATTTAACACTTTCCTAATAAAGATGTGTGTCATTAAAATAGCTACAACTAAAATAACACAGGAATATCCTACCCAAGACAATCTCTCACTTAAATGCAACAGTGCCTTCAAAAACAGCAAACAAAGTGTCAAAAACAAAGTGCAATTTCTACCTGCAGTACTGTAGAAAAGCAGCTTTCAGTAATTTGGTTTTATCTTCTTGAGCTATAATTTCTAGCCTACCAGTTGCATCAAATGCAGGACTCTGGAAACACAAAATAAAAACACCAGCTACAAAGCAAATATTAATCTTCATTATGAAATCAAAACAGAATTTTTAAGTAGTAATGCCACAGATTTAAAATAAAATCACCACCAGGAAGCAGTTGTGCTTATTAAGTCAAACACAAACCTCTAAGATACATTACAGTGAAAGTCACACAGAGGTTTGACCAAAATTCACACCATCTGCAAAGGAACTTACACCAACTTATTCTGCCCGTCAGATTTTTTAATGATAGTTATTTGAAGATTCAAACAAACCATTTTTGATAGGATTTTAAAGGTATTCCCGAGTACTACCATCCACTAAAATGGTTTAACTGCAGTCAAACTTAACTAGAAACAAATTTGTTAAGAAAAACAGTTTAATCAGAGCAATCACACAAAGGCCTTCCACTAAAATACTAGTTAATAATAACAACTGATTATAGTGTTATATTAGGCCTAGTGATAAACAGCAACACACCCACAAGGAAAAAATTTCATGGAAACCTCAACTGTGAAACAAAGGAAAGCAAAAAAAGCTACTCAGACTGGCATATGTAAAAAATTTTCTCTTGAAAACTACCTTCATTACAAGTGTTTGAGTCTCTATTTTAAAAAAACCCCAAAACTTTAAAACCCAAACAAGCCAGGATTTCCACAGTGATAATTCAAAAATGACATAAAAAACCACTTTTCTTGTACCTTGTTTTTAACCAGGCAAGCAAATAACCATTACCTCACTTCTTGGTCCAGCAATAGAAGAGGACAGGGCATCTTCAAGGTCTTCAGGAAGCACAGAAATATTTTCCCTGGACAAGATAGTGAGAAGTCCACTTTTTTTGGCAAAGAAGATGGGAAGGCCATTACAGGAACCTGCTCCTAAAATACTATCTCCTAAAATAAGGAGAATGAAAAAAAGCAAGCACATAAATACCACTACATTTTAATACCAAAACTTAAGAATTTCATAGACAATTATTGACTTTTGTCATTAATCAACCAACAGTAATTGATAACTGGACCTGACTTGGAAAAATTGTGGAACTATTTGCTACTCTAGATGTAGACTTCCAGATACTGCAAATGTTAAAAAAAAAATTAAAAAAAATTAAAGATTTGGTAAATTCAAATTCTACCTAAGGACCAATGTTCCTGACATACTTGAAAACACCTTTGAAGGTCATGGATGACGTACTTAGAGACATACGGCACAGAGTTAATTTCAAGGAAAAAAATCAACCTACAGTGAAAGTTAGAAAAGAGAAAAAGCAAGGAAAAAGCCCCAGAAGCAAAATCCACATTTTTTCATGTATCAAGAACAGGGATCTGTTTCGTTTTCATTTGAAACACTGTAGAGTAACAATAATGGATGTCACATCAACACTTCTTCATGCACTTAAGAGAAATTCCAAACCTGAAACATTTAATAAAAGAGCACAAGTATGACACTGCTCTCTGAGATATCTAAATACTGTAAAATATTGAATTAGGAGGTACCAACAAAATGTGACTTCCCTCCACAGCAAGTTACCTTGTATGCCAAATATGATTTTTTCCTGTGGTAAGGAAATTCTGCCAGTTCCAGTGGAACAAGCAAACACTTCATCTTCCTTATAAAGGTAAGCAGCATGGCTGAAGTAATCTGGGACTACCAGGCAGCACAACACTTCATCTTCTGACTGAAAGTGTTGAATACAAACAATATCACATATACAATCAACTCCTTAAACATTTAAAAATTTTAAATGCTAATCCATGTTGCCTGAACTTGCTTTAATTTTTAACAATGAGGTATGGATGCAACTTAAAACCTAAAAAACCTAATAAAATCGTTTTTAATTTGCCCTAAAATTTTAGATCCTGGGGTTTTTTTCCCCCTTCCATATGCATTATATTCTTTCTAATTTCACAGGGAGCAATAAGTAAACAGTAAGTAAACAGATCAATTATTCAACAGTTTTCACATTCTTCTTCCACCTTTGAGCTTTAAGATGCCATTACAGACAGTGGGGAGAGGGGGAAGAGTGGAAGAAGTTTACCAAAGAAATCTAATCCCCAGCTTTATGCTTCCAGAAGACACAGCACAGGCAATCAATGTGTCCTCCCCTCCCACTAAGCCAGCTGTCTAGCAAGGACCAAAAAACAGATCTCTTAATTCCTTATCCTGCAATAAGTCTCAGAGTTTAAGATCTGTTCTAAATGGATTACAAGAGCATACGATAAAATCACTCTGTAGAAACTTTCACAGACAGCACAAAAATGAAAATAAATCAGTAGGAGTCAGATTAGACTTATTTTTGGGGGTTTTATCTTATACCTTAAAAAGCAAAGCATAAACTTTACATACAGTTGGTACTACATTAAGAGATGCTGGTACACATTTTCCTCAGAGTATTACAAATACATACTTGCAAGGGAAACTGATTTTCCTTTAGACAAAAACCTGACACATGATTTATGTACAGGAATACTCTGAAACACTGAACTTTCCTAAGCTGGTATCTGAACCTCCATTAGCATACCTGAAAAGATGGATTATACTGTGTGACCTCCACAACAACATCATCAGACATCTGACAGCCTTTATCTTCTACTGTTATCAGAGTGTAGTAGACAAGACATGGACGATCTCCAGGATGCCATGCTGCAGCAAGTATGACCAGTCCGTCACTATTCAACAACAGATATCAAACCACTGAGAGATGATTATTACATATTTTACTTGCTCAAACACTAACACTCAAAAGAAAAAGATACCTTACTATAGTCTCAACTAGATGTTGGTCAATCTTTTATTTTTTTAGAAAGAAAAACTGCTATTTGTTCTTTCAAGTTACTTTATTAACAGTATTCATATTGCAGTACAAAACTGAACCAGGGCAGCTGTAATTTCATGTAATTAAATCAAATGCAAGAGATTCTAAACTCTCTGCATCTGCTGGAACAAGTTACTGTGCTTATTTTTTGTCTTTATAAAATCAAGACTAAACAAATACACAATCCTGATAAAATAACACTAAAAAAAGTAAAGGGAATTATTATCAGTTAAAGGATTTGTAATGCTAAACAGATGATAGCATGAAATATAGGATAACCTAATCACCTAATATAAGGTGCTCACTTTATCAACAGCTCCACTCCAGCAAAATTAAACTGCAATTGCTTACATAAAGCTTTTGCAGGAAAACAGAATAGATTTATCTCAATAATGAAGGTCTTACCAGATGCAAGCATACTCCCTTACCGGTTCTGTTGCAAATCCATGTATTGTATATTTACTCCTCCTTTAATATCTTCATAGTTACTTTCAGACCCCTAAAAAAAGAAATACATCTGTTGTGTAACTGTATATAAACAGACTATCAATTAAAAGGAACACACTAAACCTTTCCAGTTGAGCTGGCTCTTACCCAAATTGCATCTGTAATATGTTCTTTCAGGATCCTGTTGATATCCCAGCTGAGAATGTAACGTTCTGATGAATCATCAATCTCCCATTTGTTTAGATTTGAACTTGTTAGCATGTAAAAGCTTGATCTCTCTCTATCCCAAAGAACACTAGAAATCTGCATTTAAAAAATGAAAAAGCTAAAAAGGTTAAAGGAAAGCCTGAATATTTGGATAGAATAATCTAGACCACTCTCAGTCCACAAGAAGAGTCAACTTCTTTGGGCAATCTCCAAAAGCTGCACTCAAGATGAGCATTATCATAATTTCCAAGAGAAGCCTTATTTTATAGATAAAAGAACATCTATACTCAATACATTTCTTGTACTTCCTGCCAACTTCTGTGGAGTTCATTGGCAAAACACAACCCAATCATCAACCCTTGGCAGTGCTGAATCAGAAAAGAATTACAGGTTGTTTCTTCAATTAGTAATGAGGCTGTCACTAGAAAGGGGTAGGACATGCAACCATTTCATTTTCCCCAGAAAGGACTATTATTCCAAAATCTCCTTTTATTCAGATCTAAAGAGTAAGCCAGCATTTGCCTTCATAAAACATACTGATTTATTTGGTTTCTGTCTTTGTTTCAAATTTCAAAGAAATATAAGTAACATAAATGAGCTGAGTGACTCCTATCTCTTTTTGTCACCAAGGATGTAATCCTTACACCATCTTTTCTTTTTCCTTTCTTAAACACAGGCTAGAAATTACAAAGAGAAATTAAAGATGAATGTTTCTCAAGCTTACCACAGCATCATTTCCAGGAGACAATATACCCAGGAGAGAAGAAACCTTTCTACCAATTCCAGAAAACATGCCCTGTCCCTGCGGCAGGGCGTGTTGATGAATTTTGCCAGAACTATCAGGTATCAACCGGACCAGTTGACCTCTGGAAGATGATAAAATAAAGCTTCCTCCCTAACAAAAAGAGAAAGCAACTACATTAAAGAAAAATAAAAATCACATTCTAGAAAACTCTACTGTCAGCTAAAATTCTTCACGTCAGCTCTTATGGGTAAACATGGAACAAGACAAGGCATCCTTAGAAAAAAAATAAACATCTCACAGCTACTGGGCACTGGCAGAGACTCGTTTTCTTAGCTTCGTATGACATTTTTATCCATTATTTAAGTTTCAGTTAGTTTCAGTTAATTTCAGTTAAACAACAGAACTAAACTCTCACGTAATCCTTGGAATCTAATGATAAAAAACAGCGTTACCTTCACAACATTTATTGCAGATTTAAGACAATTAAAACTGAGCATATTTTTCCATCTTTAGATTAGGAATAAAACTGGCATTTTAATATAAATCATAGTGGCTTACCTTTACTGCTGTGAGGTAACTGCACAGAGAGCCTCCAAAGTCTGTGAAAGTGTCTGTATAGGATCCTTCATGTGCAAGATTGGGCCAGTAGCGCACAGAGCCTTCACTGGTGGCAACCATTATTGCCAGAGACTTGAAGTGAAAACGTAATTAAGAGAACAAACAAGATGATGATGATAATAATATTAAATCAGACTGCAGCTTAACCTAAAACATGTTATTTTACGTATCAAGGTTGTGGGTGACAAAGACATAAGAAAGCAATAAATACATATGGATACACACTGACAAATATATATGGATACACACTGACAAACCTGGAATTGAACCACAAAAACATTCTGCAGCACATCTTAATTTGTGCAGGTACTGTTACACTCATTTATTTATTTTCCTAATGAATATTTTCCACTGGTTCTTATTCCTAATAATTCAGGGTCTGCTCCTAAAATGCAAACAAAACTTACAGTTGTAAAACAGAAAAGAGCCTGTGGAGAATTTCAGATGCCAAGAGTTAAAAGCTACTATGGAAGACTTCAAATGCAGACTATAATTTAACAAAGAAACTGCTCTAGTGTCTTTAAGAGAAATATCAAACACATGGTGGCTTTTCTCTTCAAAGGCACAGGCGTAAGCATAACTCAGGAAATCACAGATACCAAACTAAAAGTGTGAAGTAAGAGACTGTTCAGGTAAGAGATTCAGAGAAAAGCACTGTACTTTATCTACTGGTTGTTAAAAAAAATGTAAAAATTACAGAACATTAGAAGGAAGAACTGTAGCTGGGAGTTATTGAGATCCTTGGATTTTTCTAACCAATTTTTTACTAGACACTGACTTTCAGTTACCAAGCTAAAGGACAGCAAAATTTTAAAATACAATAAAAAAAGTATTAGAGTTAGGTGCATTACTTCCTCTTAAATTTCTTTGGATATGACTAAGTCAGAACACTTCAGGTTTCATGAGATAATCCCAAAATACTAAAATTGTTTTTTGTCATCTGGAAGAGTAACGCAACAAATCAGAAGAAAAGATTGCATTACATATTCTGTGCTGCTCCTTACTTCCAAGGAGAGCTTCTTAGCCAGTTTTATCAGAGCACCACATATATTAACTGAAATCTAAGATTAAAATGAGAGGTTCTTCTTGTGAATGATAGCATCATCATTAACATACTTTCAGAACAGAATCAATCTTCGTACCTCCTCCTCTAGCAGAGTAACTAACACAACACCACTTAGGAAACCAACCAGTCAAGACAGATTAAGTCTGTTCTTCCAGTGTCAGCTTCTTTACAAGGACCAGCCAAGGGAGGGTGCTGGGCTTTACCTCTCATCCATGGATACTGGGAATTAATCCACTGAAGAACGTTTTCAGCCAGCACTTAAACTGCACTTGGTTAGACCCCATTTTTGATTGCTCTGGTGTTTGTTAACCTCTTGGTTTACAGTATTTTTGTTTGTTATGAAAGCCCATCAAGTAATCTTTAGAAAAACTATTATTTAATCTGTTCCTGTAAGATGTACATGGTGCAATCTAAAAGGACTAGCAGAAGTTTGTTTAAAGTTATTTACTGTCAATTATCAATCCTGATCTTTTGAATAGATAACATACCACCAAATGCTTTCAAATACTTTGGATAGATTCTTTTGATAAAGAAGGATATATTCAAAGTTATTCTTAAAGCGCTTTTAAACACTAAAATTTAAAATTTGATCACCTGAAGAGAAGGTGCTTCACCTGAAGAATTGAGACAAAATATAGCTGCTAAACTAGAACTCCACTGGAAGTCACTGGGTGGCAGCTGCAATTCCTTGCACAGAGATAGCTGGAAGAAAGAAAGAGATGTCATAGTAAATATGAGACTGGAAGAACTTATTCCACTGCCACAAAATCTTTAGACTTTAGACTGCTAAAAATGACATTTCAGCTAACCCAGACACTCCGTAAGGGAACCAAAAAAATGTCATGAAACAATTTCAACAAGGTTGTCACAACCAGCAAACAGCTAAAAAACATCTTCAAATATCACTGGTTTTCTTGAGTTATTTCTGCATGCTTCTCACAGCACTACAATATTGGATTATTTCTACAAGAGATTATTTGACTACTTCTTAATAAAATATTCTAAAAAAATTAAACTAGAAATGCTTGAGAAAACTTATTAGGTACTAACAGGGTAGAGTGGGGAAATGCTCCTCACTCCCTTATGCCTTTGCAGTTAAACAACCAGAAAAATTTTAATTCCTTGTAAAATCTTTCCAAGGGTCAGAATGTGTATATCTGACACTCCCCTGTAAGTGCAGGATCTTTATAAATAACGTGCATTGTCCTGACTGAAAGAAACTGATTTTGTAACTACAGTTTTTCTCTGACCATCACTGAAAGAAACACTGTCCAGAGGG
Source organism: Parus major (assembly GCF_001522545.3). Classification (NCBI taxonomy): domain Eukaryota; kingdom Metazoa; phylum Chordata; class Aves; order Passeriformes; family Paridae; genus Parus; species Parus major. Next base: position 42,065,600 of record NC_031770.1, on the reverse strand, counting down.
GATACAAAAATTCTTGACCTAAGAAATCAAGGTGAAACATATGTTCAATACCTCTGAAATTAACCATGTTTTTGGGGTTTGTTGCAAGTTGAAAATCAGTCCCAGAGTAATCTAAACCAATCTGTAATATATCCATTAGATTTTAATTATCAAAGTAAGTTTTATCAGGACTATCTAACCTAAGAGCCACACCCATTAAAATATAAAGAATTAATCTTACTAATTAACAAGGTGACAATTAAAACTGAAAAGAGGAATATAAAAATTTTAAGCTCTCTCAAAAGCTTAAATTTCAGTTACTTACTTACATGAGTAACAGTTGTTAGCATGACTTCATATCAATCCTCCTGACTTTTGGGGGAAACCAGACAAATTCCAGTTGAAAAAAAACCCCAACCCCTGCATAACCAGTTCAAATAGCAGAAAATACAGACTTTCCATCTTGACCCTTCAGTTACCTTAGCTACTGCAGACTGACCAATCTTCCAAATAATAAGCCTCTCTTTATGAACTAGCCAGGCCCATCCACATTCATCCACTTGAACACTCAGCTGGTCATCAGCTGCATAAAAAAGTAACTTTTTTAAAGCATTCAGATTTTTAAAACACTGCAGAGTAACCTTTAAACCAATAAACTTTCACTCTTATACGAAAATAAGAAATATTTTCTATTAGACTGGTTTCCATGTTAGAATTTCCATCTATTTGATTAACATATCAAATTACTATATCTAGTTTAACAATCCAGTTGATAAACCCTCAACCTTTGAGAATGAAAAGACAACCCTAAAATTCATTTCCATCTATTTCGAGCAGATTATAACAGCTTTGTAAATTGCAAATTTTTATTTTTAAGATACATATTTGGTTCCTCTTATATCTACTATAAAGGAAAAACTTACAGAGAAAACTGCATAGGAAACCAATTTCTTGAACTCAGGGAAAAGTTTGTATTACTAAGGCTTTTTGAAAGAGATAACAAATGGGAATTGAAATAAAGAAAAAAATTAAGCATCCACTTTAGCACACAGCAAAATCAAAACAAGTAAAAAAGGTGAGAAAGAAGCAATAAGTAAATGTTACTAAAACCCCTTGTTTTTTACAATAAATTGCATAAGCAGCACCAGAAAGGTATTTCCATGCATTCACACCCACATGAGTGGGTAATAATTATTGTTATATAGATAACCAGGCTGGATTGAAAGCAAGGCACAGACATTTTAGCTTCCCCTGTAAAGTCAGCATTTCAGTGGCATCAACGACACATTAAGAATTCTCTCACCTATTAATTTTTATGGAGAAAAAGAACATCAATTCTTACCATCAGCCTTCTTCAGGGCTTCCATAACCTTAACAGGCAGAGAGGATCCAAAAGCCTTAACATCATAGTTAATAGTCTCAGTTGCTGTAGGAAGCTGGATAACCCTGGTAGGAGTTGCTCTTAAACAAAACAAAAAGTTACAGTTAACTTTTTATTGCTCCCTCATCAGTTTCAGCAGACATTTACTTCATGAGTATCTATTCAGAAACAGAGTTATGTAAAATAAACATGCCTCCTCTGGGAACACCACCTAAAGCAATAATTTGGTGACTTCCTTACAGGTTGCTAGCTGTCATCAAATTCTTTATTTTTAAAGAAATTACTTTGAATAGGCATTACTCCACCAGCAACAAACTCAACTTCCCTACACTCAGGTTACCAACAGAATAAAGACATTCACAATGTCAGGAGAAGCTCAGCAGAAGCTCTTCCCTGACTTCAGGGCCTACTTCCATCCCTAACTCAGGCACAGCTGGGCAGTACACACAATGCAACACTTCAAACACCCACAGCAGCTTGGATCCAACAGCACTTCTACCACCCTTAGTCTGCTGTGGAGACCGCACTGCCTACCTCTTTCACAATATCATTTATAAAAGCTGCTTTGCATCTTTCCTCACCTTCTCTCTCTGGAACAGCACAGCTCTCTGTTATCTTTTGAACACAATTAGGTGGGCAAATTTCTCTGCTTTTAGAAGTTAATGCCCTCGTTTTATTTCACCCCACAAGTGAAATGATGTCTCAGACCTTCCCGTGTGAAATGGCAAAAGCTGATACATAGCTAGTAGACAATCCTGACATACGGTTTGCAAAAATTAAGTAGACTTGAAGTAAAAGTTCCCCAAAACTGAACATGGGCAATCCTCTTTATCTCAACAACACGACAAATTTCTACGCCTAAGAGATTATGAAGCCTGAAACTGATCTGGGGCTCATGCTGTATCTCAGTTTTGATCCATATGGAAGGGGGAAAACAGGGGAAGATGCCGGGGAGAGGGGTGGGCGTGAAATGCCTGAACTTTGGCTATTTTATCTTCTTTTTAAATACAGGAGTTCTTACATCTCATGATATAGGAGTTATAACCTATAAAGAGATATTCATAACGCTGAACAGGAGGTACCGTATATTTACGGCTTTAATGTACAGTACTATAATGTAACCCACAGTGGCTCCAGCACCTACTAACGAGGGGAGGGACTCACCGCGCCGAGAGGGAGCCGCTCCTCCGCGCCGCCGGCGAGAACAGCACCGGGGAGGCGGCTGCCGCCACGACGGGCAGGCCCTTCTTGCCGCCCGGCCGGGAGAGCGGGCTGGGCGCGGCGCTGCCGAGGGTCCTGCGGGCCGAGCCGCCCGGGGTCCGCGGGGAGGCGGGAGCCGAGGGGAACATGGCTGTGGATGTGGGAGC
>NC_031770.1:42037477-42062748 GCF_001522545.3 Parus major | reverse complement strand
GGCAGGCGCGCGGCCGCTGGCGCAGGGCACCTGCCCCGCCCCTCAGGGGGTGAAGGGATCCCCGCGCTGCTTCCCAGCGCCGCCGGCCCGCAGAGCCAAAGTGAAGCGCGGCCCTCGCGCTCAGTGGCTTTGGGTACTGTTCCTCACCGAGTTCGTGCGATTAGCTGGCACTAACTGGCTGGAGCAGAGAAAGGCTGGATGTGATCAAAAAGCAGCTGCTCAAAGACCATTTGGAAGGATGTATTTCCACTAAGAGTTATCTTTAAAATAGCCTGTGTGTACCTGTGTTTGTCCCCAAATTTCTAATTAAATAAATAGATACGCAAAACCATATTCCATGCAAACCTTGATATGTTTCACATCTATGGTAAATAACAACCATGCACTACAGCTATTCTGTGGTATAAAAATAGATTTTAGCCTTCAAGGGGAACTAAAGGCTCAGTGACATTGGTTTGCATGAAAAAACTTTCAGAAGGTATGTACCACCCTCTTGGGGAAGAAGTTGAATCAAATGTATATTACCAACAAAGCAAATCGCTTAAGATAAAGTTAACTAAAAATAGAATCATACAAAGAAATGGCATAACTTTTCAAAAACGTTTTCTTTGATAATAGATTCAGGGCTGTTAGGCTTTCTGTGTGGATTGTGGTGCCCTATGACTGACACTAAGTGCAGATGAGAAAAACTTGAGACGGTTCATCTGGCAGGACTTGAAGCATGAGGCACCTGTCGGTGTCAGTGCTTTGTCTTTTTCATTCAAATAAGCTCCTTTGGCTTTGATTTTATGCAAAAAGCAAAATACCAAAATTTGGTGGAGCATTCCTATATTGTTAAATAAATATAATGTTCTTCTATATAGCCTTCTTTATACATATATATATATATACACGCACATGTATTCTTTATACATATGATGCTAAATCATCATGTTACTGTCACTTCATCAAGAAAAACAAACAAAACCAAACCAAATCAGGAAATGCACACAGAAGCAAGCAAATACAGAAGAAAATTCAAGCTGATATCCACATTTCCCAACATTCACGATTGATGACATTCAAATTATTTTAAAAACTGAAAGCTCCTTTTCACAGCTCGTTCCTAAAACATTTAAAATGGTGCAGCATGAACAGTTGTGTTTTGCTGGTTGAACCCTATCTATATGCAGATACACTTCCTCAGAGAATTAGTCTGCTTCCTTTTGCTGTCCCAGCCCTGTAAGAGCTCCATCTTCAGGAGAGATACAATTCAACATTGAAGTCTCATTTTCGACACAGAAATATATTGTACTGATACCAGTTAGAGACTTAACCAGTTCTTGACTGTCCCATAAATATCCCAAGGAGTTTTTTGAGTGGTTGTAACTCAAATAACATCTGCTAACCACTGTACCTGTTATGACAAACGTTTGCTTTTTGGTAGACTAGAGCTCTTGTGCAGCTTTTCACACTTCTCTGTCGGCTGCAATACCTGACAGGATAACTAATGGACAAAAGACATGAAACACTCGTTCAGCTCAGCTGCAAGTAATTCCTGCAAACCGTGTAAATACAGGAATAAAGGGGCTCGTTGGATCTCACGTAAGGAGCAATTACATGAGTGAGGATTAAAGATGCAAACCCCTTTAAATACATTGACTAATAGTCAACACTGAAACTGGATCAGGAGTATTTTTTGCATATCTTGACTACAATATATGCTTCTAGGCAAATTTTATCTGAAGATAAAACCACATCTGGATGTAATTTTATTTTCATCCTCTAATACTTTCACTATGTTCCACAAGGTGCCATTAATGGCACTAACATTTTAAGCTTGCCCAGCACTAGGTATTTCAGCTATTGCCAATGAGGTCTTCCAGCAAGAAGTTTTCCTAGCATGGATGAATTTTAATGGGACCTGGGAAGATTGTAGCTTTTTTAAATCTCCTTGTGGGGTTTTGCATCTTCAGAGATTCTGCTGAAAGAGACTCTTCAATCAGAAACATGAGGCAAACTCTTCACTGCCAGATATATCCCCCTGCAGTTATTCAAATTAACGTAACACTGCTATTTTACTAGTTGTCCTTGAGAAGATTGTTTACTAGTTGTTTCTAATAAAGTAGTTAGGCAAAACTCATTATTTCTATCACTGAAATTTTAATTAACAATACAAAACTTACATATGCCTTTAAAAAGGACAAAAACATGGGAGGGAATGTTCTTTCAGATGTCGTCTTAGAAAGGAAGTGAAACTAAAGAAATGGGAAAATAGAAAAGGGAGGAAAATGCATGCAAATTTTAGATTTTCCTATGTGACTTCATATAGTAATACACTTCCTTTGTCCTTATGCAAAGTCAGTTTATTTTGTTTGGTTGCCTTTTTTTTCCATTGGGTTGTTTGTTTTACTAAAGAACTTTCCCCCAACTCATACGTTCATACTCTCTAAAATATATTTTCATGTGTAATTCTCTACAAGAACTGTAGATGGGGATCACAGTCAAGTTCAGAACACATAATCACACTGGAACAAACGGTAACTGGAAGGACAGTGCAGTGGAAGTCAGACAGAACTTTCAGAGTGCCATGCATTTTTGAATTCCAGTATTTTAAGACTACTGACAAGGACAAAACATGGAAGTTCCTTGGAAAGAGAGAAACAATGATATGAAAATTAAAATATTGTAATTTAATTACCTTTACAATACTGAACTTACTTGAGAATGGAGCACATCTTCACACAGTGCATTACAGCAAACAAGATTCTAGACAGTCTCAAAGCAACACATGGAGAAAAATTATGCACTGAAATAATCTCAGTTTGACAGACACTTTTAAAAGTTACAATAGTTATTAAAAAGCTTTCAATAAAAAGTTTAAACACATTTAAATTTCAAAAGAATATTTTGTACATTTTGGAAAAATATAACATTTACTTTACATAACTGAAACATAAGTTATAGTCTTTGTCATTTATAAGTTTCCATCATTCATACATTGTCTCATACATTTTCTTTTAATACATCCTTTTCTCTGGATTGTAAATCTAATGCAAAAGCATCATTATTTTGAAGAAAAGCTTGTTTCTGCATTAGTTTCCTGAAAAGTCCATTTGGATTTGCAAGTAGTTCCTCACGTTTCCCACATTCAAGAATTTTACCCTGGCCAAGGACTGCAACACAATCAGCATTTTGAATAGTAGACAGACGATGAGCAATTATTAGGACTGTCCTCCCTTCCATCAGCCGGTCCAGAGCTTCTTGCACTAGATACTCATTTTCAGCATCCAAAGCACTAGTAACAAACGGGGTAGGGATGGGAGAGAGGGGAATATTTGTTATTTATTGTAGGATAGGTTTGTTTTGTATGCACGAGGCTTATTTTGCCAAAACTGCAAACCCACTCTATTTGTGGTGAAGAACCACCTCTGGAACTGCAGGAAAAGTTTTGTGAACGTGCTCAGTGCTCACATCCAAGTAACAAGTATTACACATTCCCATATGCAAAAATAAGCATGGAGAAAAAAAACCAAATGAAGTCAGCAGAAAAAAGAAAATCAGTTACTGCAGAATAATCCTAAAAAATTAACTTTTTATTGAAAAATTTAAAAATCACAATGTACCAGCTATCCTTTCTGCTTTGCATGAACAGCTTTTATTATAGGTCTCCTAACCAAGTCACACATTCTAGAAGGCACATTCTTTTTTGTGAGTAGGAAGCAGTAAGGGGCTAGATAATGTATAACAACATGGAGAGAAAGAAAGAAGAGAGAACAGTTCCAAATCTGAGTTTTACAGGTACATAATTTCTAAGTTTCTATTTCTTCTTACCTTGTTGCTTCATCTAACAGAAGAATTTTAGGATTCTGAAAAAGAAAGTAAAATTGATTATAGTAACAACTAAACAAGATCTGAATATTAGTATCAATAGAGAACAAGATTCATATAGCTTTAAACTCCAAGTTAGAGTATCTACTCCATCGAAAGAACTGAGCTTCATTTAAAGCATTACTTCTAAGAAATCTAAATGCTAAGAGGACAAAACAAACAACTTTCCTCCATTTTCAAATTTTCCAAACTAAAATAGCAGAATACTATTCCTGGATAACCATTTGAGAGATATAAACTAATGGGGGGAGATGATTTTGCCAAGGCATTCTTGGCAGCACTGTGATCAAAAGTTCTACATTCTTATGGGGCTCTTTCACAGAGGCTCAGGTCCCCTCTGCTTGCAGTCAGTGTGCTATATAAAACTGTCTTAGTAACTGAAAGTAACAAAGCCCTACCAACAAGCAGTATTTCACTCTCAGGTAGAACACAAGAGTACTTAAAAGCTAGAATTTAAGAACTTCTCCTAGTTAGATTATTAAAAAAAATAAATTGCCAGCACTCAAATCCTTCAGAAGAATTCACTACTGAATTACAGAAAATAACCCAAACTTCCTTGACAAAGTTGAGAGAAAAAGCTTTAAACTTTATCTGGGACAGACGGGACTCCCCTGTACCAGCAGCTATCCCAGTATATCAACTACTCATTTATTTTTTTCAAACTTTTTACTTCCACAAAATAAAGTCTTAATCCCATGAACAGTATAAAATGCATGACTTGGAACAAACTCAGCTTTTCAGCATTTGTGGTAAAAGAGAACTGGTATAATGGAATTCCTATTAATCTAGCAGAACTGGCCATGCCAGGATGCTACAGACACCTGTGTGGCTTAACATGAGTGTAAACTGCGTTCAGCAAGGATCAAAACTTCCAGCATCAGCACCAAACTGCCTCCCTGCAATGCCCAGAGGCTGTCCCTGAACCAAACTCTCTGTTGTTCTGATCCTCAGAAAGCCTCTCATATTGGTGCAGCACAGAGCCTGCCCTGAAGCTTGACCCATACCGATCTTTGAAGAAAAACATGACACTACATTGTGCCTGAAATAACACCTTGTCCCAAATCTAGGCCTCCTCCCCTCATAACCAAGGTAAGGCATCTGAAGTACTAGCAAACTGCAACCCAGAAAAATTAACCCATGAATGACAGAGATTTGATCACAGACATGTCATATGTGTATTTTAATAGCACCACATTCTTAACGTCTTTCTTCATCCTTGACCTCATCTTATGGAAGTGGGCCATCATACAATGATTTAACATCAGTCTTGTCAAGAACTACCTAAGAACATGGCAGAAAGATAGGAAGAAGCACTGACATTAAGTAAAATTGTCATTAGGTAAGCCACTCAGCCTTTTCAAATTCATTAACATAGAAGATTCAATTTTCCCTTTTAAAATACTTTCCTACTTCTCCCATTGAAATACCTCCTCCTTGTTAATCCTTCCTGCCTTCCCCCAAGTAGTTAAATAGCTGTTTGGGTGCTGGCTTACCTTGAGCAGAGCTCGAGCAATTGCAATTCGTTGCTTCTGTCCACCTGGGGAAAAAGAATCAGTAAATTGAAATAGGAAAACAGATGTCAGGTTATTTTAACTGAATGCCTGGGCTGAGCAGAGTTAGACCCATATACTTTAGTGGGGAATGGAGGTGAAGGGTGGATTCTTTTAATACTTATGGCAGGCTATAGCTTGGAGGAAAAAGTGGTAATAAAAAATTAATTTTTACATCACTCAGTAGCATCAAGATTTTTAATGTAAGCAACATAAAGACATACCTGAAAGCAAAATGCCTTTTTCTCCAACTACAGTGTCAAACCCTTTTGGAAAATCTCTGATAAAACTAGCAGCATTAGCTATTTCAGCAACTTTCTGAATCTCCTCTGCAGTCACAGTAGAAGGATCCTCAGCACCGTAGGCAATATTTTCAGCAATGGAACAGGAGAAGAGAATTGGTTCCTGACAAATGCAAACACATAACTAATATGGCAGATCTGTAATTGTATGCATGTGTTCTCTATTATGTCAGAAAACATAAATCCTACTTACAGGACCCCACTTACAATATCCATACAAAGAATATACAAGCCAGACATAATTGAATTAAAGACTAATAAAAAACTTCATTACCTAACAACAAAATGAACAACGAAAACCAATTAAAAATAAAGTTGCTTTTTTAACTGCAAAAAACTAGCTCTCAATTCCGAATATTTTAGGAAGAGCTATACATTCAAACATCAAAAGCCCTTCCTTTGTGCTTTGCCACATATCATCATAATGGAAGGGATGGAGCACCTGTCCTGTGAGGGAAGACTGAGAGAGATGGGGCTGTTCAGCCTGGAGAAGAAAAAGCTCCAAAGGGACCTGACTGTGGTGTTTCAGGACTTAAAGGGGCTCTATGAAAGATGGAAACAGAACTTTTAGCAGGGCCTGTTGTGACAAGACAAGGGGTGATGGTTTTAAACTAAAGGAGGGTCAGTTTAGATTAGATATAAGGAAGACTTCTTTACAGTGCAGGTGGTTAAACACTGGAAGAGGTTGCCCAAAGAGGTGGTGGATGCCCCAGTCTTGGAAACATTCTAAGTCAGGCTCATTCAAGGATGGGGCTCTGAGCAACCACATCTAGTTGAAGATGTCCCTCCTCAGTGCAGGGGGATTGGATTAGATGACATTTAAAGGTCCCTTCCAACCCAAATGATTTTATGATTTGCAACAATGATGATTCTTTTCTTAATCTCTACACAGATTTTATGGCATTATGTGCATTTAATTTGTTCTCAAGCTTGCAACAGAGAACTGTGAGATAGGACAAGTGATGTACAAAGGGAAAATGTCTGAAACAAGGTAAGTGAGCTCTGTTTAAAAAGTAGAGTCACGTTCTTTGAATACCAGTATTGACCTCCTACTGGTAATTTAAATGGAATAGATTCTTTCAAAAAGAAAAGTGCTAATGTGCCAGCAGGAAAATATTTTTTGCTGAAAAGCTTTTGGTGGCATTATTACATAAAGAAGTTGTTTTGAAATGCAACAAATACTCAGTTACTCTTACGCTTTTAACCAGAACATCAACCTAACAGTTGATTGCACTGTGAAGTATCTGGAGAGACGAGGGAAAGAACATTTTAATTGATGAAATAGTTTATTTTTAAAACACCTTTGACTTCCAGAATCTAGAGGTTGCTAGGAAGGTGGCACTATAAAAGTAAGTGCCAACTGTGGTGTATTTTCATGCTTTCCTAATGGAATTATGTTTTCCTGGAAACTACTCAGAGCACAGAAGGTCAGTTTTTTAAATGGCTGTGTAAAATGTGATTGTGTGACTTCCATCAATACAAAAATTAAGAATTAAGATCTTTGATAAACAAATTATAGCAAGCATTAGGTTGGTCATATCTACAAGATTTCCAGTAATTTACCTTCCAGTCTCCACATGAACACTTTTCTAAACTAACATTTTGGATGTCTGTGATTATGTAAAAACAGATACAAGAATACTGGAACTAGCTCTAAATACTTATTTTTAGAAAAAACATGTGCAACAGCAGTTATAGTGAGATGGAAGGATTTCACTGAGAAGCAAGATTATGTCTTTTTAAAAAGAAGGAAAGTAAGGAAAAACTAGTTGATCACAAAATTATCTCATCCACCTGGATATTTTTTTATTTCCTTACCTGACTTACTGTTCCAATCTTTGTCCTGAACCACAGTGGATTTAACTGACGGATATCAAAGCCATCAACGGTGATAGTACCTTAAGTTAGGAAACAGGGAAGTCAAGTGTGTTTGACACATACTGAAAAGACTCTGAATGAACAGCTGAGAACGACAACCCCTGGGGAATTGATCAGAAGTGCAAAGCTATGCAGGCACCACCACAGTGTAGCCATACACCCCCAGAAGGAAACATGGACCTCAAGCACAGGAACCCAAACTGTTTATAAGGTATATCTGAGATGCAAAGGCCTAATTGTTGCAAATGAGAGCAACACACAAACCATACCTGAGACAGGATCATACAGCCGCAGCAGAAGGGATACAATTGTTGATTTCCCTGTACCACTTGAGCCAACGAGAGCCATAACAGAGCCAGCTGGAATGGAAAGGCTGAAATCTTTGAAAATTGATGTTTCTGGACGTGTTGGATATGCAAATTCAACATCTTTGAATTCCAAAGCGCCTCTGAATACGTCTTTGTCTAATGTGATTCCCTCTATATAACAAAGAATAAAATACAGAAATGTGAACAGAAACAAAAGTTAGCTCAGCCTGCCTAGAACTTGCTTTACAGACACTAAATAGAAGTATCTATCTCCACATTCAATCTATGGGTAACTGCAAGCCACAATTCAGGACCACAGTGGTTATGTTTCAGCCATCAGTGAATCAGTGTGGTATACCAATCATTCCTGAATGTCAATTTAAGGTTGCTCACCAGCAATGAACCTGTAGGCTGCCTACAGCAAGAGGGAGAATTTGCATCTTGTTACCTAACCACTAACAACAATCACATCTCATAGAATTATCTGAATTAATGAACATACTATGAACAATTTAAGCTTTGTCAATTAGGAGCAATGAAATAAAAAGACATTGGTGAAGGCCAAAGTCCCGTTACCACAGAACACAAAAAGATAAACATTGCAAATCATTTACTGCCCTTTCACCAAGCCACGAAAGTCACCTGAAGCACTCTCCTCTGAACAAGAGCAGATCCTGTCACTGGAATAAAGCTTCTGCTACGTTTGTTGCACTAACAGACAATTTTTGGTTTTATTATTTCCTTTCAGTGGAAAGCATATTTAATAAATTCAAATACTAATCAAGAGGCCTATCTCTTAGGCAACAGTTCACTGAAATGAAAATTTCAGTTTGAGAAATTTTCCATGAATGAAAAACTACCAAAGTTAAATAAAACCAGCTTCTTTCTGGATCACAGCTCTTGACTTAAACAAGTATCTTAATCTCATTACTATAAAAAGCTGATAAATAGCTAAGACAAAGAAACAAAATTTCTTCAAGCCCTGTTAAAACCCAGTGACACATATCCATACAGAGCAAATTAATTGGACAGTGGGGCTGCATTCCCAAAAGATGAAGTTCCCATCGAATTTGTGAAAACTGGCAGTACTAGAGCAATACCCGAGTCATGTTTGTTTGTGCTGGAGAAGCACAGCTCAAACCCTTAATTATTTTCAGATGCAGCACTAAAGTAACTCCCAACCAGCCACAGCACATGGTAGCACATGCCAGTGTTTGGTTAAACGCTAACTGTGGATAAGAAACAAAGACACCCATCAGTAGCAATCAAGATTTCACTAGTTCTGCTCTTTTTTTTCCATGTTTCCATTTCTTCAGACTTTCAGTTTAATGATGGTAGCATGAGAATTGAAAAGGCAAGAGGATACAATTCCAGATTCCTTCCTTTAACTAATGGACATACACATTCTAATGTTTCCACAATAGCCTGTAAACCTCCTTTTGGGAAAAGAAATATATTTGCTAAATCCTGTGTTAACAGCATAATCCTTATTATTACCACAGTAACAAGTAATTACTTATCTTAAGTATCAGTTCCAGTCATTGCACAGTCTATCCATGGCTTGAAACACTGAATCTACTGCAATACAGGAAGTCTGCTACCACAAATCCTTCCTCTATATATCACTGTAAAAATATCTAAAAGCTACATACTTGTCTCTTTGTTTGGATTCTAGATACGAGAAAAAAGACACTATTATTTGTTCCTGAGATATTTGTTGTCACCAGCAACAACCAGAGTTCTGCAAAAATAAAATCTTTTCCCCCCAAATAAGGAAGAAATGTGGGTAGTATTACTGTGAGGAGAAAGGTGCAAATCATTCCAAAAGCAACACCTGCTGTAGCTGCACATCCACACTATCCCAAGAATCAGAAGTCCCCCTATCAGCCCTACCCTTTACTTCCTTTTATTCCCCAGTCATGGCTCAGCCCACTCCTAGGGCAAAACACCTCAAAAACTCAGTTTAGTATGTGTTGCTGAAAGGCCTCAAACTGTGTGTTTGCAAGTTAGGATTCATACCACTGTGTCTTACTATGGGCTGATTTCACTGGCTTAGTATGAAATGTTTAAGCATCCAATATTCTTTAATGAACAGCACCTGGTTTTGAAAGCTTCTCTTATCATTTCTTAGCCATTAGAGATGAGCACAGTAAACCTTTCAGTGGAAATATGAGATACTGCCTTATCAGAGCTCCTCCCTCCTCTCTCCTTTTTCTTCTTTCTACTCTTTTCTCTCTAAAGCTGAATCAAGAGGAACTAGTGATGACATCAACAAAAAATTCCAAAAAAGCTAGAAATGACCATGTCCTCAGTCATGTAAATTAGAAAGTAATATGATTCAAAATCATATTATGAATTAAATAAATAAAAAATAATTAAACCAAAACTACTTAATTAAGCCAAACTTCTGGGTTCTAAAATTTTTTATTAAAGGCATTTTTCATCATCTGTTTCATAATTTGGTAAAGTCAGAAGGATTATGACTATATCTAGTTTTTTTGAGGAGAATCTAAGTCAGTACTACCTTTAAGTGTTACACACATCCTTCTAAAGTATTGCTGACCCAAAAGAGAAAATCAACCTTTAAACAGTAACAAACCAAGAACCCACCATTAAATGGAAGTTCAGGCTTCCTTTCAATAAGTTCCCAAAGACGTCCACCAGCACCTAATCCTTTCATCAGCTCAGAATAAAAGGAACTTAGACCTAAACAGAAAGCAGAACAGTATTATGTATCTATATGCAATGGAAGACATAGAAGAGATAAAATTAGCATTATACTTTTCAGCAGCAGAGCTGAAGAATCAGATGTGTAAGGGATCTTTTATTCCAACAAACTTTAAACGTGTTAAATCCTATCTAGTCTCATTTGAGAGCTGCCAATAACCCTTATTCACCGTTCTTATTTACATCTGTAAAATGAATGACTCTGAAGGAAAGAAAATGTTAACACACTTCAGCTTAGGTATGCCCTTTTTCATTCACCTGTCAGGAAGAACAGCATCCAAATTTAGGAAAATGGCTTTGCATTCAACCAGCTACATTCCCAGATCATTCAGCAGAACAGAGCATTTTGAATGCTCTTCTTTGTCAGATAGGTTCACACTAATACAGGGGAGCATGACTGAGTCAGCCAAAGAGGAGAAAGGGCACAAAACCTAAGGCTGAAGTGATGCTTGAGAAGGTATGTGGAGAGGGGACAACGGAAAATAAATTCTCCCATGCCAGAATACTTCAAACAGTACTTGAGAAAGCAAAAGCTAGGGACAAGGGCTGCACACAGTACTGGGTCCCAGCTCTTGGCACTGCGTGGATCATCTTGAAGGTAGCTTGGCCGAAGAGCTTTTCAGCTAATAGAAACATAAAAACCAACACAGAACTAAAAATTGAGAAGTAATTCATAAATAGAAAATGTCCAATTTCTTAGATTTTTATCTGCCTTTCAAAAGAAAGACACCAATTTAATGATCTTTAAATCCAACAGAATAAACACACGCTTCAAAGTGCTTACAGTGTTAAGAGTTGTTTCAGGAGGGCAGAAAAACCAAGGTGCATATAAAAATATGCACATCTATCTATCTACCTACCTATCTATGGATTTACTGGTTTATTTTTGAAAAGCAAGAAGTTCAGCTCAAGGTCACAAGTCTATAAGTGTAGGCAGAGTATTTCATCATGCTGCTGCTGAGGACTATCTGAAAGTTTGCAACACTAGCCATGGTGACAAGCTGTCTGTTTGGAAAAAAGAGCCAAAGCATCACATCCTAGAGCAGGGCATAGTAGGGGAAGGCATAAGCCTCACAGAGCAACTTCAAACTCAAACACTGAGGTGTGCAAATTCACTCATTAAAAAAACATTATATAGTAGGGACAGCAAATAAAAATTAGAAAATGTTTTTATTTTTTATAACCCATGTTTGTGTTTGGAAGAAAGCACAACAAAGAGGGGCAAAGTCACAGATTACGTAGTGAACTTCACCGTTGTTGCATCAACTCCTATATGTATTGATGACATACACAGAGAAGACTTAGCACTTGGAAGATTTATATGCCTTACAGGCATCCAGGAAGGCCGCCTGTGGCAAGACACCTCTGCTTCAGAGCCCCCATGAGAACAAGCTCTGTGCAGAACTACATTCTACAGTAATATGAACTAGAACTTAAAAATATCTTTATATGGCAAATAAAAGTTAATTCAATTATATTTTTAGCAGTGCTTCTAATCTTCATTTATTTAATATTAGCTTGTCCCATGTTTTCAAAGTGCCAGGTATCTCTGTTGACCAAACTTCAATGACTTAAGCAGAGAAGAAAGGGGGCTGATAGTTGGAATGGGTGCCACTGGAATTTTGGTATACAAGGAAGCAGGTTTGTTAAATTTTACCATCAAGCACATCTTTGTGCTCCCTGGGATATCAGGCCTAGTCTTAAAAGGCTGCATCGCCCTCCTAGTTTATCAGAAGTAACAGACTCATATTAAAGAAGAATACTTCAAATAAGCTGTAGAGTTTCAGAGCAACTTATCTTCATTTTTGCCTGTATGCAGCCATGAAGACAGCTCTGTCAAAAAGATGAACAGCTTGTTGCTGGGGCAGTAGATTACAGACTATGAGCTTCTAGAAGAAGTCAGTGAGTAAGGAAACCCAGAAGGTTAGCACCAAGTGCAGTATTTTGGTGGCACTTTGTTTACTCTTCCAGCTGAGGACACTCTATACTGAATTACAGCTAAATGTTACATGCCTTTCTAAATAGAGTATGCTTAACATAGACCCACATTTTTTTTTTGCTTTACACAATACAGCAAGTATCTTGATTAGACCTAAAGAAAATTAAAGTAATATATACTGTCACATGCACACATTGAAAAAAAACAACCTTTCTTTTGGAGAAAAAGATTTATATTAAATTATAGATTAATATTTTCATTAACTCTTCAGAAAAAAAAATAATTATGATTTCTTGAGAAGTTCATTTGGAAGACTTTTTAAAAAAGTCAGATTTTTTAAGTATTTCTTCCCTCCTGTCCCTATAATGACTGCAAAGCTTTGAAGTGAAGAAAATCTAATTTCCAGTTCCATACCTCCAATGCTTATGCCAACCCAGAAAGCATACATTAGGAAAGACGAGAGTTCACCAACTGTCATGTAGGCACTGCCCATTAGTAATCCTCCTTTGTATAACACTGACAGGACAATTAAGTTCCCAGAAAGGCCAGTCTAAGGAAAAAGGAAAAGGCATCTTAAATGTCACATACATCTTGAATTTCATCCTCTAAAATGTTGTTTCAGAACTTTCCTTGTAATGAAAAGAACTCTCACATTATAGGTGTCTAGACTTTTGTAGGACTGCAGTAAATTCAACAATTCTAATATAAAGTCAGCCAACAGCCAGCCAGACATCCAGTGGCACTGTGCTATCCAACAAGTGTTCAAAAAGCAAGCAACTCTTTTTTGGCTTTTTTGTTTTCCCCCAAGGTGGAAAGGAACATTAAACATTATTCTCAGCCATCATTATCAAGGAAGAATTGATAGTCTGAAGTTATGTTCCAGTTTTAGAATTCAATTAAACAAACAGTTATGGAAAAACCCAAGCCTCCCTCCCATACCTGTGCACTCCCCACCTTCCTATGCATTGATGCTCCTCTCACTGGGGAGCCAAACCTCTACATGCTAAGGGTAGGGGAAGGTTTCCACTGGTTTAATTCCTTAAATAGAAGGTATGACCTCAGATAAGTAGTCCCCAGCTATGGGGCGTGGTGCAGAAATAGAGGCTTAAGATGACTTTATCATACTGTTTTATCTTGAGATGCAGTTTCACAGCAATTCAGACTGATTTAAGTCTTCCCACAGTTTTATGTAGCTTCAGTTTATTCTCAATCATTTACATGCAGATTTTTAAGTATCATTGGGAGTTTAAAAATAATTGACACTGCATAACATGGCTGGCTTACTTTCATTAAATATACTTACTGCTCCAAAGAAGCCTGCCCGAGCTAGTGCCTCTTTTTTAGCCAGCTGTAGCACATAATCAACTTTATTTGTATACTTCTCCATTTCAGCCACTTCTTGCCCAAAAGCTCGAACTGTTCTGATGTTTCCAATACGTTCTTCAGCTAACTGCGTTGAAGCAAAGCATAAAATAGATCCACAGAGACACACAATTTGAAATGTTCACATGACAGAACATTTGAAATTTAAACCTAATCACTAATCTACATATCTTTGGATAGCACTAGAAATTTTCTCATGCCTTCCTCTCCCCACCCCAACCCCCTTTTTTTAAATTCTATTAAGTTAAAAGCAAGCTGCATGCCCAGGCAGTTTTTAAAAAAACCTCAAGATTGTCTTAAGTGCTAGCAGAGACAGAAAAATATAAAAGTAGGGTTAAAAAATTTGGTGTTAACAACACCCATAGGGAAGTTACTATTCACAATATGCAATAACAACGTGGGAAGGGAAAAAAATAAAGAATATTCTGTTGCATACTGAGCCGTGCAAAAAAGCCTGCAGTTATTTCCTAAAACAGTTTAACTCATTTATCAAAGCAATGCTGGAAATTAATTTAGCCCAAATACTAATGTCTCATTTCAACTCAATCTTTCAACTCTTAAACAGAAAAGTATTAATTCTAAAATACCTTAATTTTTATCAATTACACTAAGTTGTTAATGGATATTGTGATGGTCTTAGAAAACACAAGTTCTCCTTTTGTAAGTAAAAGTATAATACAAAAAAATAATTCTCCTTCTTCCATCTCCCTTTCAACCTGAAAATTTGAATGGAATACAACAATTGCTTGTTCACATGAAGTCCCACACCTGGTTTACAAAGGCATGAGCTTCCCACCAATACAGTCTAAGGAGGACAAACAGAAGAGGGATAATATTCCTTTCGCACAGTTCTAAAAAGGACATGCCATGTTTATAACAGCTAACATCTGTGACTATTTTAACTAGAGCTTTCCTAATTATATTTCTATGCTTTATTATAATGTTTCCCCACCCTAAGCCTTTGAGGAAAATTTTTAAGAAACAGGCCCCATAAACTTTTAAGAGCTGACAGTTATGTCAAACATCAGGGATGCATTTCAGAAACAGGCTTGCTAGCAAAGCATCTGGGCTGCTCCTGAAAGCTTCAAGCTCAAAACTGTAATCCAAGAAAAGTGATTTTCAAATCTAGGTACCAACTTACACAGGACTTCATTTTTTTTATGCTCTCACAAAGCTAAAGCCTAAGCTCCTTGTCATTTCTTATATTTCCAGATTCTCAAGGCCTAGTATCTCTGTATTATACTGTTATGGACAAAGGAAGCATGGTTGTTTTTGAGATCTGTGAATAAGTGTTACTGATATTCCCCTTTCATACTACTCATCTACAAAACTACAGGGTCAGAACTAACAGTACAATTGTCTTCAGAAAATGTATAACTTTTAGAGATACTAAAGTTGCTCTGATGTATTTAGGTTAAAGTTAACTAGAAGGGTTACCTGTGTTGCTTCTGCAAGAGAATCTTGAGTCATTTTAGTAAGCTTTCGCAAGTATCTGCCATAAATCACAGCCACGACAGCCAACGGTGGCACAACGCTCAGAACAAATGCAGCAAGGCTAGGGGAAACAAAAAACTAGAAGAAAAAGGCATTGTCAGAGTTTAGCATTCAGATTAAAAATAATCCCTGGAGTACTGAAGTGCAACTTCCCTTGCTACTTTTCTAAAACTAGTAGGGATTTAGTGTTGCCATGCTTTATCATGTTTTAATTTTTTTTCCAGGCAAAATATCCATTCTTCCACAGCATTTGGGGGGTTAGAACAAAGGACTATAAACAAAGCTGTCTGGATTTAATTTCTAGTTTTCTTACTGGTTCACTGTGTGGTCTTAGTCAAGCATCTTAACCTGCCAGTAAACAGGCCTACCAGGAAATCTCTTGGGGATGCTGAAAGCTATAAGCTATTACACAGTTTCAAAGTGCTTTCACAACTATTATATGGATTGTGTAATACAGAAACTCTGAGTAGAGAAATATCATACAGTACTTCTGGGTAACTGAGGAACAAACAGATGGAGTCACCAGTACTCCCTAGCACCCACAAATGGGTGGAACAGGGTATTTGATTTACTGCTGCACAACTTATTGCTTGTAATGATCATCATCAAAGCACCTAAAGAGGTTCTATTATTAAGATTTACTGACATTAGATCTAATGTGTTCTCATTTCAACTGGCTTTCTGTATTGAAAACAAAAATCTCTAGAAAGATTCAAAATCAATGTAATTGACAGGCTTTACAATTATTTCATAATATCTTCTTTCTTTTCTTGCCAAGCTTTTATAGTTCACCTCTTACAACCATCTCATGGCAGTGTTTTGGAGCAGAATGCATTATATAAAGTTATCTCATTTTATCTGTGGTAAGATAAAACCTCAGACTCCCTTTGTAAGACAGTACAGAAAGCCATTCTTATCAGCAATTCTTATCAGCGACAAAACAGTAAAGCTTAAAAGTTTCATAATGGAAACCCTTAACACTTCCTAATAATGACAATATTGGATGCTTATTTTTATCAGGAGACTATTTGCTGTCCGTGTTTAACTCCAGGTAGACAGAAGAAATACTACACCTTCATTTAAGATAATTGCATCCAATGCAAAACATAAAAAAATTAATGCCACAAAAAAACCCTCAAGAGAAGTCAGATGTTCGTGTAATCCAACTGACCACCAAGGAATATTAACTGATGCCCTGCACTGAAGCCTTCATTAAAAAGGTTCCTACATAAATATATTTTTTACTGACAGACTAAAGCAGAAAGACAAATGCTTGCAAAAATCCTTGGCATTAATTAGATGTGCAGTGCTGCCTTTGCTCACCCAGGCTTTAAAAGAACCTACCAATTTCATACTGTATTTTACCTACAACCATGGGAACGTTATCATTTTTTTTTTAGTATCATCAGTAAGAAGGGAATTCAGCAATTAGCCTACTACATTTTGCTTGATAACTTTGGGTAGCAACAGTTGTTAATATCAATCCATCATCCTCCAAATTTTGCTTGTGAGTAAACATCAAGTGGCTGACTATAGGCACATCACCTCTTGCAATACTCTGCATCTGTTGTAGACAATCAATGAAATATACTCATACCCAAGAGCACACAGTTGTTCCTGGACTGATTCACACTCACCTAATAGAACTGAAACAAATGTGAAACTACAAGAAGCATCAAGCAAGAGACCACCATACCATCATTCCAATCCCCACAGATGCTTGTGCTCCTGCCCTGAGCCCATCTGAAAGGTTTTCAGTCACTGAGCGGCCCAAAAGGGCTGTATCTGAAGATAAGCGGTTTATCAGCTCTCCTGTTCTGGTCTTGTCAAAGAAAGCTATTTCTTGCTTCACAATAGAGGAGAACATGGTTGCTCTCAAACGCTTCACAATTCTTTGTCCTGTCAAAAACATAAGTCAGTCAAGCATGGCACAAGGGACTTCACACAGACATCAACAATATAAAAATCACAGGATTGCACAGCACTGAACAAGGCACACTACAGGGAAGAGAGTTTGGTAAGATGTGTTAGATGAGATCTTTAAGATCTCCTTTAAGATCACCTAAGAGCAAATAAAAATGAGCAACCATTCCAGCAGACTTATCTTTGCACTACTGATTTACCTCTGCTCTGGTTAAAATAAGCTACCAATTCCAAAATAATCTCTTGGCCATTGCCAAGAATTTGTTTAAGATTATTAGATATCCTAGCTGCGATAGACAAGATGACTCTAAGTACCACTTTTGCTTCTGTTTTTACCTGCAGTCTGCATGAGGTAGACACGTGTAGCATTGGCAGCAGCACCACATAAAAAGATTCCACTCAGCAAGGCACACAGGCTGGTCAGGCTGTCAGTGAAATCCTCACTGGGATTTGTATAAATAATGTCAATAACTTTCCCCATAAAGAAAGGAGCTGACATGGTAATGACACTGGAAACTGCCAGAAAGCCAACAGCAGCTGCAAATCAACAAGAAAAAGGAAAGTTATTCTGCACTTACAAGATCATTAATAGTACAAATTAAATGATTTTTCACTTGAAACTTCTATTAAGCTGGCAAGTGCCAATTGAAATAATCAGCACTCTTTTGCATCCAGTTCTGAATGGGGTATTTTAAGCCACTGTATAAATTAACTTAGGCAAGGCACATTTTAAAACTCTGAAAAGCCTCTGTATACAACCACAGTTCTGGAATCGCTTCTCTTGTCTAATCTTCAACAGTATCATCCAAAAAAAAACTTTTCACAGGTGTCACCCTTAGAGAGCATTGACAGTTACCAAATTCTCACACACAATCCTTCAACTCCTGTTTGGTTTGGGTTTTATTATTCATGGTTGTCACTGTATGGAAGCTTCCAGTTGTCTGTTTTTGAGATAACAATGGACTGAAGTAAAGATCTGATCTGAGAATCAATTAGCCATGCAATTTTATTGGGAAAAAAAAACCCAAACAAACCAGAAACCAAAAAAAAACCACCCAAATTTGATTTTCTCTTAAGTGATAAATTTTATAAACATTCATTTTGTTTTACTCTTTACTATTGTTGGTCTAAAAGACAAATAGTGTATGTCTTAATTGGAAGTACATTTGCTGATGAGCTGAGCTCTTGAATTCCATTTGTAGGACCACCCATGGAACAGCCTGTGTAGCTTTTTGAAGGTATATCACAAAGTATGAAACTCACACTGGACCAAAACATAGTCTTTTGAGCTTAAATCTGCAAAGAAATTTCTTGAGACAAAACCACAATTTATTTCTAAAAAGGCAAGCCAAGCTTGGATGGCTGAGAGCTAGAATAAACCACATCTTAACTGAAAAGTGAACAAACTTGATATGAAAACCACTGAACCACAAAAACAATGACATTTATATAGCATCATTTTCCAAGAATCAACTACACACTTAAAGCAACCATTCATAGGATTGCTGCAAAACTACTAACAAATAATGCCTTTGAAGACAAAAATATACTGTGCTGAAAGTCCTGACGTTCCTTTCCATTCTACTGAGCTTCTTATATCACTTCTATGACAAAGACAGCAGCCAGCCTCCCTTTTGCACACTGCTGTAAGCAGTATTTCTAGCACCTGACACAGATGGTTTGATGCCTCTTACCACCTTCACACACGTGGAAAGCTTTGTTTCAGTTTTTACTTGAAGTGTAAATACAGCTGTGCATTTATAAGGAAGAATTCAGAGTACAAAAATGCACAGCTGCAGCCTGTGCTTCTTAGTCAAGATTTGTTTGCAATCTTTCGCTTGTGTTACAGTCAGGCCAGGAAGCATGTGAAAGATACAGGATTTGGATCTTCAACTTGAAGCTATAGAAACTACAAGAAACCAGAGGAGAAAGTGAAAAACTATCTTGTGTAAACTAATTGATCTATGCCATAGGCACCTCTCATGAGGATATTACTTATTAGCTAAAAATTAATGAATGACCTTACTAACAGGCTGGCAGCATTGGAATATTCAACCTCTGAAATAGCAGGGAAAAATCCAGCAAAATCCAGGATATTTCCTGTCAGGAAAAGCTGGTTGGTCTCCAAGGCAGCTGGAGATGGACAAAAGCATTGATTATAAGCACAGTACTGCATGGCAACTCAGTCTCCATTAGACCAGACAATTTCTCAGTTATGGATGGAACAGTACATATGAACTTCAGATATAAATATTCACAGAAGGAAGAGGACTGTATAGCTAAACCCCCCATATGTTTCTGTCTAGTAGCTTGACTTTATCTTCAGCTCTTCCTCATTGAAACTAGCATGGGTTTCACTGTAATTACTTCCAACAGCCTTAACTGAATGAAGAGCAAATACTAGTACCTAAAGCAAACTGAAAACTACTGAACTAAGCAACATACATGTCTTCGTTAACTTAATCACAAATCACATGCAAAATAAGGTTCCCAAATTGAAACTCTCATGCTGATTATGCCAGCAAACCCACTAAAAATAGCACAGTTGCCAAGTGGCTGCTCTTTTTTGTTTCTTTTAAAATGTTGACTAGTTGAAAAAATAAGAACCAGCAAACACTCATTGCATCGCCTCCTTCAAAGGAGCTGTCATGGTGATAACTGGCTGAAGGGAGGAGTTCAATGTGTTTAGCAACCAGATATGAAGACACTCCAGTGACACTGAAGGCTGTTGCTGATACAAAAAAAAAGTCAGAGTAAACTCTATAATATTAGTTTCACATGGCTTACTCTGTTACCCAGAAAATTACATCAAACAAACCCTTTTACTTTTTGAAGTAATCTTTTTTTGTAGGCTATGAGATGACAATAAAGAAAATGTGAGGCAGATCACTGGAACATATAAAAAACCAGGACTTCAAAGTGGCAACAGGAGCAACGACAAGGAAAGGCGGCTGCAGCAGCAGCTGAGCAACCCTCTTGGAAAACATTTTGCTTGTCTACTTGCACAGAAATCCAGATTGCTGCACAAAGTGATGCCTTTATCACTATTAAGATCAACAGACTCTCTGTTAAGGCTGACATGGGCTTGCTTCTTGACAGCAAACCTACAACTTCCTTGGAGGACAAGGCTGCCAACTGATAAACCACTATGTGTACAAGCAATAACTAGGCAGAGCTATCAGAAACCTCTCTTCAGAGCATAGAATAAGTGACTCCAAAGAGTCATAAATTAATTTTCTACACACAAAAACAACACCAAGGCAGCGAATGTTTCTAATTTTGCTGGTTCTTACCAGAGCACCCTTTTCATGCAGTATAGTATATGGAAGTGTATGAAGACAGAATACTTGCAAGTCTGTTTGGTGAGAGGCTGCTTTGAAGACAAATACATAAGGATCTTACCTCAGATGAATTAAGATCATCTAAGCCAATCAGGGACAAAAGACAAAAAAAAAAAAAATGAGGTATTGACGAAATCTAGCAGAGCAAAGGAACCCAGAAACAGGTCACAGTAGCTAGTTTTTACTATTCCATAAGCTATGAATGTTACCTCCTGAAAACATTTAGGTATTGTACTGGTTTCATTTAAATATGGGGGGCTGGCAGGTCAGAAGTAAGCTTTGGATTTGTGAGAAATATCCTTCTATCAGTAACAATGAATGTCTGTCTTTTACCTCTTATCGGTGCAGTTTTATTTCATATGTAGAGAACTTTTAAGCTTAACACTGTCTGGCTTTCCACAAGGGCATTTGGAGTGATGAATGAAACCTACCACATTATCATGTGCATTCAGGAAGATTGGACTCTTCAGCTGTTCTTTTACGGGAGAAAGATGCACTGGTAAATTTTATATTTGTTGGTTAAATAAAGTTCATTTCCTTTCGGTGGACCCTGGTCCACAATATTTTTGGGTATCAACTCTGCTAAGACTCAGCTCTGCAAACACTTACTGCAAGATAAAAATCTTCTTCCAGAGTACACTGTGTGCAGTGCTTTTCTTTCTGTGTTAAAGTAAATTCATACATGGCATAGGCACTGAATCTATTATTATGCAAGAACCTTTTAGAACCACCCTCCTTACATTGTTTAGAACAACTGTGTAACTGTGCTCAGAAAAAAAAATACAGTTCACAAAATGCTAGAAAGTAACAGAATAACTCTAGGTTTAGAGGAGAGAGTATGGCTTCTTTTTCCTATCGTGCATTTAACAGTAAAGCATTTAACTTGTTCATATTTACCTTATATAGGAGAGTCTTTATGTCAGAGCAACCTAGCTATTACTCCTTCCATGTCCACAGCTCACACAAATAATGCAGCAACAACATCCCTCAAGGAAATTAAGGTCCAAGCACCTAACTGATCACAGTGATAAGCAGCTACAGTTTCTGTAATGTCTTACTTAAGTAGCTTCCTTAACAGTTCACCACCAGTTTAAAACAAACAACCATCACCAATTAGGCACAGAAAAACAAACTTTCTGTGATAAAGCTACAAGGCTCCTTGGACCTTTTGTGAGTTTCATACCAAACGCTGACAAAATCAGAAGAAAAACTAGGGGGAGAAACAACAAAAAGCACCTAGCCTATATTTTATTGGTGTGCCACATATGAGAAAACACTCAGTAAGATACCTCTACATATATATACATGCATGAATTACGATTTTGAAACCACAAGAATTGCCTTGTAAAAAAATCAAAATGTATCACCTGGTGTAATTTTAAAGTAAAAAAAAATCTGATTATGAATAAGGCAGTGCTTTTCTGACTTAATTGAAATTTTAATCCATAGGAAAGCAGCTACTACAAACTTGCCAAAAAAATCACTAAATAAAATGTATGAAATAACATTTCTTGAATGCCTCTAAAGAGGACAAAACAAACTTTCTTATGCAGTACATAGAAAGTCTAATAGAGGGATAGGGCACACTTTCCTATGGCATTAAAAATTTCAGAGTTCCTTGTGCTTACTTTACAATTCAGTACAACTATTGTTTCCTTTGAGTGTGGTTTGGATAAAGTGCAACAGACAGATTCTCACGGGGAGAAACAAGGAGGCAGGAGGATGCAAAAAGGATAATTTTGAAAAAGCATTTTTGTGGTCTCACACACACAGAACAGGATTTAATAATCCAAACAATGGCCCTGTCCTCTTCCCCAGGGACTGAATTTAACTGAAGATGCAGGTTTACTTTATCTGACTACACCAGACTGGCCAAAGAATTCCTACAACTACTCCTCTCCTTTGTTAAACCAGGGAGGTATTACGGGATTTACAAACTCCTAATCACTACAGAGAACCATGGTCACTAATAGATTGAATTCTCACCATAGTATTTGGGCTTCCTTTTACCACTTTAATTGCAAACAACAAAATTTAACACACGTCTCATTTCAAACACATTCATAGCTCTACCCTGCTGTAGAAGTAACTGGACAGGAAACATATTACATATTACACTCTTACTTTTTTTTTTTTTTTTTTTTCTGACAGTGTGACATTTGATACATTTATTTTCATTCCCAGGAGCCTCCATAGAGTCAGAAGCTCCTTCTGCAACAGGTGCTGTGTGCCAGCACACGGGAAGTCTGACCCAGAGCACATTGCTTCTTCCTGAGCCACTGGATGGTGAAGAGTCCCTGACGGGACCTTCTCCTCTGGTGCCAATCACCAGGGGACCAGGTCACCTTCACCTCTGTACTTGCACCCCATCAGCTGACACCACTCCCCCAGCACACCAAGATGGGTGAAGCTTGTCTTGCTCAACTTCCTCATAAATCATCCTCAGCTCCCAGTGTCTTCCACTGTCCTCACGGCAACTGCTTCACCTTCTGTGACTGCGGATTTCAACTCTCAGCTGCAAGGAGCAGAGACCACCAAAACTCATGGGCCAAGTGGAAAGCCAGAAAAGGTACACAGCACTCCACACTGGTACTGCTACACTCCTATCTTACCAGACACCTATTCTATAAAATACAAAAAAATCTGGAAGAACTTGACCTTCCTGCAGAACTAAACAGCACCTGTAAACCTCTGAAGAGATCTCACGTCATTTGCTTATTGGTTATATGGACTTGAAAAGGAAATTAAATGTTTTACCCTGGCTTCATTGTTTCAAAACCATTAACCTTCCTCTTTTTTTTTGAATGGAGCAAACCCAGACATACTAGGTTTTTAAGGACTAGTTTCTCAGTACAAAGCTGCAACAGGAACAAAATGTGACATATTTTAGATGAAATTTCCCTAAAACCACGTACAATGCATTTTACCCATATTTGTTATCCCTGCACTCTATAATGACCAAAAGTATTTTCCCGTTAGCTTTTCCATCAACCACCTAATTACAACTTAACTACAACTTTTCCCTTAAGCAGGGTGTTAATAAAGAAGAATCTTACATAAATTCACACCTCTCCCAGAATGAGGACTAACTGAACACTGAAAAGCACTTATTATATTTCCATATTTTTTCCATCCTCATGATTTGATATCATCAAGTTGTTGTGCTAGGGTTTTTTTAAACTTTAATTCAGGCCATTTTGTTATCTCAAAAGACAAAACTGCATGTAGCTGATTTTTAGTAACTGTGATAGCCAATTACTTAGATAAAACCATCAGCAGACTGCACAGATTAAGGATACTTTGCTCTATTTCAAAACATAATTACAAACAAGAATAACATACCCTGCCTGTGATAAACAAGCTGGCAGCAAGTGCCCAGTAAAGTGAACTAAATTAAATTTGCAGTTATTTAGAAGCCTTGGGTCCTAAAAGCCAGACATAAAATAACTGATTTATTTACTTGATGAAATTTAAATGGGAAAACCATGGACTTTTAAAACTTCATTGTAAAACCAGGAGGTAGTCTAAAATCTATAAACATTCATTTGGATCCAAATTATGCTGGCTATATAACACCAACATGTAATGAAACTGTAAATATCCACTATGAGTAAAATACTGTGCAAAGTGTTCTGTATTCCACAAATCACCTCCTTATATGTCTAACTACCCCACCTCTCCTCTCAAACACCATTTACCCATTCCATGGGAACTAACTTAAACTTTTACAGAGGACTACAGGCTTCTTACTCGTGAGACAACGCACATGCTGTCTACCAATAAAGATGCCTTGAAAACCCAAAGCACATAATAATTTCACATTGTTTTCTTACCAACAGCTATTATCATAATAACCCATGAGAAGCAATGTCAAGAAAATTCAGTTTATACTGTCGAAAACACCAGTGTTAACGGTATAATTTATACAACCAGTGTTTTGGTTTCACCGCATAGACACTAGAAAACAAACAATTTTCAAAACATCTTACAAAAGTTTCAAGCAAGAAAGTTACTTAGGGACAGAATTCCAGTTTATTTTTAAAAAGTAAACGCATCCTTTTTACTTAATTTCATATAGTCTTGGGCCCAAATTTATTGCAGGCAGATTGTGAAGCCAGCGCTGAACATGCACAGAGATTAAGATATTGAGATATTAAACAAACGGAACCGAGTTCTCTTAACTTCCGAAACTTTTGCCTTCCCTTCAAAAACCAACAGATTAAGAGATGGGAAAGTGAGAAGAGTGGGGAGAATGTATGTTTTTAGGTTTTCACACGTATGGAAGGCTCGCTCCAAGATTCCGCGCTGCGCTGGGATGCTGCCAGCAGGGCCGGTTCTCCCGGGAAACACGACCTTCTCCTTCGCCCCGGCGTCCGGGGGCGCATCCCGGCCGCGCCCCCCCTCCTTGCGGGGCGCCCGCCGCCCCCTCCCGCTCGGGCAAAGCCCCGGGGCGGCCCCGGTACCTGTCAGTCTCCGGCGCTCGGGGTGCGCCAGGGCCAGCAGCCTCCGAGCCTCGAAGCGCGGCGGAGCGTCCGCAGCCCTGCGAGGCGGCTCCG